>NW_027601864.1:0-23513 GCF_053455715.1 Rhinoraja longicauda
CATAACGGTGGAATTGGTTGCATTCGTGTGGCATGGTTTGAGAAAGCTGGTCAGGTATTGGGCCCGGATGTGCATTGCATGTCAAACGTCGAAGGTTCAGTGGCACATCCGGGCGCTGGTTGAAGGCATCGCAGTGCCTCGCCGGCGTTTCGACCATATCCACGTAGATATCGTGGGGCCGCTGCCTCCGTCCCGGGGCATCTCGCATCTGCTTACGGTAGTGGACCGTTTCACGCGGTGGCCCGAAGCCATCCCGCTCATTGACACCTCGGCCTTGTCCTGCGCACGTGCCTTAGTAGCTAATTGGATTGCTCGTCTCGGGATACCGTCTGATATCACGTCCGACCGGGGTGCCCAGTTCACGTCGGAACTGTGGTCTGCAATGGCTCGCCTATTGGGAGCTCAGCTTCACCACTCTACGGCTTACCACCCCCAGTCCAATGGGTTGTTGGAGCGTTTCCACCGCCGTCTTAAGGATGCTTTAAAAACACGCCTCACTGGTCCCGGCTGGATGGACCAGTTGCCGTGGGTCCTGTTGGGAATTCGCACTGCCCCTAAAGAAGACCTGCAGTCTTCATCGGCGGAATTGGTTTACGGTTTTCCGCTCACACCGTGCCCGGAGAATTTATTCCGAACACCGGTGACCCCCAGGAGTCATCATCCGCCATGTTGGTCCGTCTGCGGGAAAGGAATGGCGCCCTGGCTCCGGTCCCAACATCCCGCAATGGGATCACCCTATCGTATGTGCCGCCGGCTCTTGCCAACAGCTCGTACTTTTTTTCTTCGGCGCGACGCACACAGGTCACCCTTGCAGCGCCCATATAAAGGTCCTTTTCGGGTGCTGAAGCATGGGCCCATGACTTTTGTATTGGACATGGGGGGTCGGCAAGAGACGGTATCGGTGGCCCGTTTAAAACCAGCCCATTTGGACCTGAGCGAGCCAGTACGAGAGGCCCAGCCCCGTCGTCGAGGGCGTCCTCCATCTCGGGCCCAACCTAATTTGCCCTTACAGGGCAGGACTCATTTGCACGGGAACGAGCGTAGATGGTCCGGCCGCCTCGTCCGGCTGCCCGACCGTTTCTTCGCCTCTGGTTCTGGGGGGGGGGGGGGGGGTTATGTAGCGGCCCCTGGTGGTGGGCCACACACAGTACATAACCTTCGGCTCGGTAGAGGCTCGTGAGAGGTCACGAGGAGTCCAAGAGCAGGAGATAAGAGAGTTGGGAAGGAGGGGGCGACACACGGAATAAGGTGGTGTTGGATAACTCAGTGTGCTGCCTCATTCTTGGACGGACATTCCCTGAAATGTGGCCGAGGGACAGGGCGACAGGGAACAATCCCTACAGGATGGATGAGGCGAGCCTGGACGTGGGAACACATAGAATGTACTGAAGGGACACATTGGAACTGCTCAATGCTGAGTAATGTTCCTAGCTCCAGTTTGCTCATTGTATTGTTTATTTACAAGGGTGGATGGGCGGATAGTCCTCTATATTTCTCCTCACACACCGTGGGAGTTCTTTCATGGCGACCATCAGGAGCAGACATAAAGGTAGGAACACCAGCAGATAGAGATGGGGAAAAAACAGAGACATAGAGACATGAGTACTAACAGAGAGAAGTAGGAACATTCACGGAAACAGACAGGACCCTCCCCTAATTCGACGTAGGTTTGCCTTCTCCTGATTTCCCATTTGCAGGCGCACTCCCCTATTTCCACATTTACAGTTTCCCTCCGCTAATTTCATATTTGTTGTTTATCCACCCGCCATACTTCAATAACGGTGCACTCGCAAATCCCCATTTGTGGTGCCCTCCCCTAATTGACCATTTACCGGTGCTCTCCTGTAATTACCATATATAAGGACCTTCCCCTGAATGACTATTTAATGCGGTGCCCCAACATTGATCAAGCCCCTAATTTGAGCGGTTGAGTGCATAAACCCAGTACTGTCACTAGAATGCACAGAAAAACAAGTGAGAAGATTTGTGATCGGTTCTAAGGATGGTCTGTTTCCGCGCTCTATCTCTAAACCAAGTTTAGACTGTGGCAAATGCCAGTGATCAGCAGGTGATGGAAGAGGAAAACAAATATCTTCCACCAACACAGAAAAATAAGTTTTGTATCAAAAGGGAATAGAGATACAGAATCTGAAATCCTGCAACAGAACGCTGGAGGAACTCAGCTGGTCAAGCAGGTCTGTGAAAGCAACAGGTCTCATTCGACGTTGCGGCCCGATTCCTCGTGAGGTCGAGCACAGGGAGCTGAATTATTATAAAGTAGGTAAAGCTATAATGGGGACAGGCAGGGAGAACATGGAATGTGCTGTGTAGCATAGCGTATGGCTGAGGGTCGGAATGAGATGTTCCGTCTATCTGTTCGGGAGGACACGATGAAGGTCCTGACGGAACAAATGGGAAGTGAGGAGAAAGATTCCACAGAGAGAAATAGACAGAGGGAGGGTGGGGGACAAACTGACGACATTGGGTGTGAACATATTGTCTGGATGTTGTGGTCTGCCCTAGTTAATTGTGGAAAGCTGCAATAAATATAGGAGCAAACCGGTCCTGCTGCAGTTGTGTAGGGCCCTGGTTAGACCACATCTGGAGAATTGTGTGCAGTTTTGCTCTCCTAATTTGTGGAAGGACATCCTTGCTACTGAGGCATGTGCAGCGTAGGTTCCGGAGGTTAATCCCCGGGATGGCGGGACTGTCGTATGAGCAAAGATTGAAGACTGGGCTTGTCTTCACTGGAATTTAGAAGGATGAGAGGGGATCTTATAGAAACGTATAACATTATGAATGAACTTGACAAGCCAGATACAGGATTTTCCCCCCAAATGCTGGGGGAGTCCAGAAAGAGGGGCCACATTCTAAGAATAAAGGGAAAGCCATTTAAAACTGAGGTGATAAAAAAAACATTTCAGCCAGAGAGATGTGAATTTGTGGAATTCTCTGCGACAGAAGGCAGTGGAGGCCAATTCAGTGGATGAAATTAAAAGAGTTTTGGATAGAGCTCGAGGGGATAGTGGAATCAAGCGATATGGGGAGAAGGCAGGCACGGGTTACTGATTGTGGGTGGTCAGCCATCATCACAATGAATGGCGGTGCGTACAGGTTCGAAGGGCCAAATGGCTTCCTCCTGCACCTATTTTTCTACGCTTTCATGGGTTTACCGGGAAAAGCTGACGGGTGGAGAATTCCATCCCGGATCCAGGGACCAGCTCGCAGTGAGTGATAATTGGCCATGGAACACATGTAACTGAATTAAAAATTCTTGCTTTTTATTAATGTGTGCTGATTGCGATCTGAACGAAATCTCCGCTGCTCCAGGGAGGCGGGTTGCCCATGTTTTGGGCAAACTGCGGTGACCGGTAATCAAACCCTGGCCCACTGCTTAGCAGGCAGCTGGTGTGCTGTGATCAATAACTGAAGAAAGCAGACGCACAACAGCATGTATTTCCCCAGATTCCAAAGCAGCAGTAGTGACGATCAGAGGCACCAAATTTAGAAAAGGAAATGCGGAAACTACCCACTGCGAGAAATTATCCCCAAATGATCAATTGATTGACTGTTGGGTAGCAGTTCTCGTTCTGTACACGGGATGTCCCCATTATCCAAAAGCTGGAAGTTGGGCATCGCCCAGGAATTGTTCACCCGGGATGGAACTAAAATGAGAGTCAGCGCTTCAGTGACTGAGGAACTAAAAATAGAACTTCGCACAGCTCGCAACAGTTGACAAATTGAATCTTTGATAGAAAATGTTATTTTCAAGCAAGTGCGGTTCGTTTCTAAATTATGCCCAACAGCGGAAAAGCAATCAGAGGCCAATTCGCGACTCATCCCCGGCTGTCTTCCAGTCACTCAATTCCACTCTGTTTATAGATATCGATTCAACCAGCACGACGGGAAACCACATGGAACAAGCTGACTATGCCACGAAATAGTTCAGTTAGTTTAGTTCAGTGGGACTGAAGGCTGATAAATCCTCAGCGCCTGATGGTCTGCATCACAGAGTACTCGAGGAGATGGCTCTAGAAATCATGGACGTATGGGTGATCATTTTCCAATGTTCAATAGATTCAGGATCAGTTCCTGTGGATTGGAGGGGAGCGAATGTTACCACATTTTTCAAGAAAGGAGCGAGGGAGAAAACGGGGAATTATAGACCAATTAGCCTGACATCGGTGGTGGGGAAGATGTTGGAGTGAAATATGAAATAAGTAATTACGGCGAATTTGGATAGCAGTAAAAGAATTGGTTCAAGTCAGCATGGATTTATGAAGGGGAAATCCTGTTTGACTAATCTTCTGAATTTTTTTGATGATATGACAAGTAAAATGGATGAAGGAGATATGGTGGATATAGTGTATCTAGACTTTCAGAAAGGCTTTGATAGGTCCCACACGGGTGATTGGTGAGTAAAATTAAATGAGAGATACCAGAGGGTAATGGTTGACAATTGTATGTCAGGTTGGAGGCCAGTGTCTAGTGGAGTACCCCAAGGATCTGTGTTGGGTCCACTGTTGTTTGTCATTTATAATAATGATCTGGATGATGGTGTGGCAAATTGGTTTAGTAAATATGCAGATGATACTAAGATAGGTGGTGTAGTTAATAATGAAGTAGAGTTTCAAAGTCTACAGAGAGACTTGGGCATTTTGGAAGGGTGGGCTGAAAGCTGGCAGATGGAGTTTAATGCTGATAAGTGTGAGGTGCTGCATTTTGGTAGGACAACTCAAAATAGGACGTACAGGGTAAATGGTAGGGAATTGAGGAATGCAGTGGAACAGAGGGATCTGGGAATAACTGTGCATTGTTTCCTGAAGGTGGAATCTCATGTGGATAGGGTGGTGAAGAAGGCGTTTGGTATGCTTGCCTTTATAAATCAGAGCATCGAATATAGAAGTTGGGATGTAATGATAAAATTGTACAGGGCATTGGTGAGGCCGAATCTGGAGTATGGTGTGCAGTTCTGGTCGCCAAATTATAGGAAGGATGTCGACAAAATGGAGAGGGTACAGAGGAGATTTACTAGAATGTTGCCAGGGTTTCAGCACTTAAGCTACAGAGAGAGGTTGGACAGGTTGGGTCTTTATTCTTTGGAGCGTAGAAGGTTGAGGGGGGACTTGATAGAGGTTTTTTAAATTTTAAGAGGGACGGACAGAGTTGACGTGGGTAGGCTTTTCTCTTAGAGAGTGGGGAAGATTCCAACAAGGGGACATAGCTTCAGAATTGAGGGACAAAGGTTTAGGGGTAACATGAGGTGTAACTTCTTTGCTCAGAGGGTGGTGGCTGTATGGAATGGGCTTCCGGTGGAAGTGGTGGAGGCAGGCACGATTTTATTATTTGAGATAAAAATTTTATTGGAGATAGGTACATCTTTACAGTCATACATTTTTAAATTGATAATATTGTCAATTATTATTATATTGTCTCCAATACCTTTTGCCCCCTTTTTTTTTTAAACTAGATAGAACTAAAGAAATAGATGATGTAAAGAAAGAAAAGAGAGAGAAGCAAAATAAAAACAAAAACAAAAACAAATTATAAAGATAAGGAAAAAGTTAGTTAAAGAAGAATGGAAAAATTTATTAAAATAACAAAAACTTCATTCGAGATATATACATACATTTCAAAGTATAGCATTTCATCCATTCTTTAGTCCGAGTGCTAGTCAGGTTCCTGTGCTGAACCATTCTGACCCTTTAAGTAATCAATAAAAGGAGACCATATTCCAATGAATAATTCCTGTTTGTCCAACAGGGAAAATCTGATTCTTTCCACGTTTAAGGCTGTATGGAATGGGCTTCCGGTGGAAGTGGTGGAGGCAGGCACGATTTTATTATTTAAGAGTAAATTGGATAGGTATATGGATAAGAGGGGATTAGAGGGTTATGGTCTGAGAGCAGGTAGATGAGACTAGGTCAGAGAGAATGTTTGGCGTGGACTGGTAGGGCCGAACGGGCCTGTTTCCGTGCTGTAGTTGTTATATGGTTATATTGTTATATGGTATTGGGGTAGGATGTTGATATGGCAGACAATTGGTTTGCAGACAGGAAGCAAAGAGTAGGAATACACGGGTCCCTTTCAGAATGGCAGGCACTGGCGAATGGAGTGCCGCAAGGCTCGATGCAGGGGCGCAACTATTTACCATATATATTAATGATTTGGATGATGGAATTAGAAGTAACACTAGCAAGTTTGCAGATGACACAAACCTGGGTGGAGGTGTGAACTGTGAAGACGATGTTAGGACGTTGCAGGGTGACTTGGACAGGTTAAGTGTGTGGGCAGATGCAAGGCAGATGCAGTATGACGTAGATAAATGTGGGGTTATCCACTTTGGCGGCGAAAACAATAGACAATAGACAATAGACAATAGGTGCAGGAGTAGGCCATTCAGCCCTTCGAGCCAGCACCGCCATTCAATGCGATCATGGCTGATCACTCTCAATCAGTACCCCGTTCCTGCCTTCTCCCCATACCCCTCACTCCGCTATCCTTAAGAGCTCTATCCAGCTCTCTCTTGAAAGCATCCAACGAACTGGCCTCCACTGCCTTCTGAGGCAGAGAATTCCACACCTTCACCACTCTCTGACTGAAAAAGTTCTTCCTCATCTACGTTCTAAATGGCCTACCCCTTATTCTTAAACTGTGGCCCCTTGTTCTGGACTCCCCCAACATTGGGAACATGTTATCTGCCTCTAATGTGTCCAATCCCTTAATTATCTTATATGTTTCAATAAGATCCCCCCTCATCCTTCTAAATTCCAGTGTATACAAGCCCAATCGCTCCAGCCTTTCAACCTACGACAGTCCCGCCATTCCGGGAATTAACCTAGTGAACCTACGCTGCACGCCCTCCATAGCAAGAATATCCTTCCTCAAATTTGCAGACCAAAACTGCACACAGTACTCCAGGTGCGGTCTCACCAGGGCCCGGTACAACTGTAGAAGGACCTCTTTGCTCCTATACTCAACTCCTCTTGTTACGAAGGCCAACATTCCATTGGCTTTCTTCACTGCCTGCTGTACCTGCATGCTTCCTTTCATTGACTGATGCACTAGGACACCCAGATCTCGTTGAACTCCCCCTCCTCCTAACTTGACACAATTCAGATAATAATCTGCCTTTCTATTCTTACTTCCAAAGTGAATAACCTCACACTTATCTACATTAAACTGCATCTGCCATGTATCCGCCCACTCACACAACCTGTCCAAGTCACCCTGCAGCCTTATTTCATCTTCCTCACAATTCACACTACTCGCCAACTTAGTATCATCTGCAAATTTGCTAATGGTACTTTTAATCCCTTCGTCTAAGTCATTAATGTATATCGTAATTAGCTGGGGTCCCAGCACCGAACCTTGCGGTACCCCACTGGTCACTGCCTGCCATTCCGAATGGGACCCATTTATCCCCACTCTTTGCTTTCTGTCTGTCAACCAATTTTCTATCCATGTCAGTACCCTACCCCCAATACCATGTGCCCTAATTTTGCCCACTAATCTCCTATGTGGGACCTTGTCGAAGGCTTTCTGAAAGTCGAGGTACACCACATCCACTGACTCTCCCTTGTCAATTTTCCTAGTTACATCCTCAAAAAATTCCAGTAGATTTGTCAAGCATGATTTCCCCTTCGTAAATCCATGCTGACTCGGAATGATCCCGTTACTGCTATCCAAATGCTCAGCAATTTCGTCTTTTATAATTGACTCCAACATCTTCCCCACCACTGATGTCAGACTAACTGGTCTATAATTACCCGTTTTCTCTCTCCCTCCTTTCTTAAAAAGTGGGATAACATTTGCTATCCTCCAATCCACAGGAACTGATCCTGAATCTATAGAACATTGAAAAATGATCTCCAATGCTTCCACTATTTCTAGAGCCACCTCCTTAAGTACTCTGGGATGCAGACCATCAGGCTCTGGGGATTTATCAGCCTTCAGTCCCATCAGTCTACCCAGAACCATTTCCTGCCTAATGTGGATTTCCTTCAGTTCCTCCATCACCCTAGTTTCTCCGGCCCCTAGAACATTTGGGAGATTGTGTGTATCTTCCTCAGTGAAGACAGATCCAAAGTAACGGTTTAACTCGTCTGCCATTTCTTTGTTCCCCATAATAAATTCCCCTGCTTCTGTCTTCAAGGGACCCACATTTGCCTTGACTATTTTTTTCCTCTTCACGTACCTAAAAAAACTTTTGCTATCCTCCTTTATATTATTGGCTAGTTTACCCTCGTACCTCATCTTTTCTCCCCGTATTGCCTTTTTAGTTAACTTTTGTTGCTCTTTAAAAGAGTCCCAATCCTCTGTCTTCCCACTCTTCTTTGCTATGTTATACTTCCTCTCCTTAATTTTTATGCTGTCCCTGACTTCCCTTGTCAGCCACAGGTGTCTCTTACTCCCCTTAGAGTCTTTCCACCTCTTTGGAATAAATTGATCCTGCAACCTCTGCATTATTCCCAGGAATACCTGCCATTGCTGTTCTACCGTCTTCCCTGCTAGGGCCTCCTTCCAGTCAATTTTGGCCAGCTCCCGCCTCATGCCCCTGTAATCCCCTTTGCTATACTGTAATACTGACACTTCCGATTTTCCCTTCTGCCTTTCCATTTGCAGAGTAAAACTTATCATGTTGTGATCACTGCCTCCTAATGGCTCTTTTACCTCTAGTCCCCTTATCAGATCAGGATCATTACACAACACTAAATCCAGAATTGCCTTCTCCCTGGTAGGCTCCAGTACAAGCTGTTCTAAGAATCCATCTCGAAGGCACTCTACAAACTCTCTTTCCTGGGGTCCATTTCCAACCTGAATTTCCCAGTCTACCTGCATGTTGAAATCTCCCATAACCACCGTAGCATTACATTTTTGACACGCCAATTTTATCTCCTGATTCAACTTGCACCCTATTTCGAGGCTACTGTTTGGGGGCCTATAGATAACTCCCATTAGGGTCTTTTTACCCTTACAATTTCTCATTTCTATCCATACTGATTCAACATCTCCTGATTCTATGTCACCCCTTGCAAGGGAATGAATATCATTCCTTACCATCAGAGCAACCCCACCCCCAAAACAAATAGGGAAATTATTATCTCAATGGTGTCAGATTCGGGAAAAGGAAAGAACCAGTGGCCACTGTCTAAGAATAAAGGGGAGGCTATTTAAAACGGAGGTGCAAAAAAAATCACCCAAATAGTTGTGACTTTGTGGAATTCTCTGCCACAGAAGACAGTAGAGGCCAAACCACTGGATGCATTTAAAAGTGAGTTGGACAGAGCTCTTGGGGCTAGTGGAATCAAGGAATATGGGGAGAAGGCAGGCCATGGTCACAATGAATGGCGATGCTGGCTCGAAGGGACAAATGGTCACCCCCTGCACCTATTTATCTATGTTTCTATGTCTCTAATATCCGTTCACTATGTGCCGTCCATTTAATCGACCGGGGCAATTCACCGCAACCATCGTGTCGGCGTTCCACATACCACACAAAGCCAACACCAAGGTGGCAGCGGATGAATTATACTCGGTCATCAACTCTCTTTAAGAACCAAACCCTATGGTACTGTTCATCATTTGCGATGAACTCAGCCAATCTAGCTTCAGGAATGCATAGGTAACTAAAACCAACATCTCTCGCTCCCCCAGCCCATCCCCCTCGGCAGGGCTTAAGAACTGTGGCCTACACGACCAGTAAGTATGCCTGCCGTTCCATTTGTCGCTCTCGTTTGTCATCCGATTATCTATTGATGGTGCTCCTGCTGGCTTTCAGAAAGATTTACGGACGAAGCACCAACGAAACGAGCAACACAGCAGTGGTCTGAGGAGAGCGGGGGTTCTCCATTCGGTCTGCCCTCGGTCGATGAAGTGGAACTCTTATTAAGCTATTTGCAGTTTTGCAGAGCGAAGGCACAGTAATCGGTCCGATTGGATAAGCGTTGGGGAACATTGAGTCGTAATATAAAGGCGAATTATCAGGAAATCAACTCAATCGAAGTCCGGGCTGCATACAAAGACAGTGGCAAACCACAGTAATCAGCAGTTAATGGACGACGAAACAAATCTCCGTCATCAAACAATATAAATCTTTCATGTCAAAGGAGAATACAGATGCTGTAATCTTGAATAAGGAGACATAACTCAGCGGGTCATGCAGCATCCGTAGATGCAGCTGACGTAAGTTGAAGATTCGGGGCCATGAGATGGAGCACAAGGCATCAATGATTAGAAAGTTGGAAAGTAAATGATGGGGCCGATCAGTGGAAACATGTGAATGTTCCTGTGTAGTGTAGTGCATGGCTGGGGACCAGAGTGAACATGTTCCGTCTGCCTGTACGGGAGGACTGGATGAAGCTCATGAAGGAACAGATGGGGAGTGAGGT
This sequence comes from Rhinoraja longicauda, assembly GCF_053455715.1. Classification (NCBI taxonomy): domain Eukaryota; kingdom Metazoa; phylum Chordata; class Chondrichthyes; order Rajiformes; family Arhynchobatidae; genus Rhinoraja; species Rhinoraja longicauda. The sequence goes on from NW_027601864.1 coordinate 10,392, forward strand.
TCCACTGAATGGAATAGACAGAGAGCGGGTGGTGAACAGAGTGACGTCGCTTAGTGTTAAATGTTATCTGGGCATGTTGGGATCTGTCCTCGTCTGGGGTGGGAATCTGCAATAAAGGGATCAGGAAGATGCACTTCCGTTTACAGGGCAACGGGTCATGAATGGAAATTCCATCCCCGATGCAAAGACGACCTCACATTGAATAATAATTGCCTATGGGATCCATTTTTACTCCAGAACACCTTCCTTCATCATTTATAGGTTCAAGGTGAATGTGGAAAAGATTAGTAGGAACGTGATGGGTACATTTTTCACACAAAGGGTGGTGGATGTATGGAACAAGCTGCCAGAGGAGGTCGTTGAGGCAGGAACTGTCCAAACATGTAAGAAGCAGTTAGACAAGTACATGGATCGGACAGATTTGGAGGCATATGGGCCAAACGCGGCCAGGTGGGAGTCGTGTAGCTGGAACATGTTGGCCGGTGTGGGCAAGTTGGGCCGAATGGCCTGTTTCCACTCTGTATCATTCTATGAATATGAGTCTATGCATGAATTGCTATCGGAATTAAGTATCTGTGCTCTCTGAAGGCAGATTTCCCGTGCATTGGGAATGTTGCGGTGATCGGAATCGAACCCCGGTCACCTGCTCGGGATTCAACTGGTGAGGCACCGTTGCCGATTGATGAAAGGAGACGCACAAATAGCACAGTGTTTCCCCCGGAGCGGGAGCCTGAATAATGACAATCTGATGCAAAAACTCAGGAAACATAAAATCTGAAAATATGCGAGGATTTCCCACGGAATGATATCGCGCGGCCGGACGCCTTGAGACCAGCGGTCCGCGGTCTGTCGAGGGATGTGTTCGGTTTCATCAAAAAATGCACGTGACGGCTGTTTTTACAATAGAGACATTTATCTCTCGTCCTAATCAGAAGTCTTGGATAAAAAGGGAGATTCACTCTTGATTAATGTCCTGAACTGAGGTTTTGAAGCAAGATGACCCTGAACGGAACACGAAGGACAAGTGTCATCTCCGCAAGCCAATCAGGCATAAGAGGATTCCAAATCAGACTGGGGGATCAATTTTCTAGCAAGCGGATGCCTGGCGACTGCATTGGCTCTGATGACCACCACTGTTTACGAGCCGAACAATGCATCTCTACTGTTGGATAACCCGCTTTGAACAGGGAAACACTGTTTCATCAATGCGTATTCACCCGCCACCCGATGGTTCTGTCCAATACATCCCGATGACAGAGATCATAAAGCATGGAGACATATAGCGCGGAAACAGGCCGTGCCGCACAACATGGACGTGTCGATTAAAATGGACCATCTGATCTAATTCGGTTTGCCCATATCCCCGAAAACCTTTCCAAACCGTGTACCCGTCCAAATGTCCTTCACGTTGTTTGTGCCTCAGCATGTTTCTGGGCAGGTCGTTTCACATTTCTTCAATCCTCTGAATGAAATAGTTGCCCCTCACGTTTATATTAAACTTTAACACCTCTCACCTTAAACCCATGCCCTATTGTGCTTGATTTTCCTACTCTGTTAAATAGACTGTGCATTCACTCCATTCATTCCTCTCTTACCCTTTTCGCCTGTAGAGGTCACCTCTCAGGCCCCTGTGCTCCTAGGCATAAAGTCCAAACCTGTCTAACGAAGCCATGTAGCCCAGGCCCTCGAGTGCTGGCAACATTTTCATCAATCAAGCCAGATGGCATCTTTCACGAAGATCAATTCTCGGTGAGCGGTCGGTCCGAACGAACCATCTGGCCCGGTTTTGAAATCGTGCGCCTTTCAACGTATTCGCCGCCATCTGTAAATATTGGTTTGGTGTCAGTTGCAAACATACTAACTATGGGCGCATAAGTAGAGTTGCTGCCTTACAACGCTTGCAACTGAAGACCCGGGTTCCATTCCGACTACGGTGCTGTCTGTTCGCAGTTCGTACGTTCCCCGTGAGATTTCTCCGAGATTGTTGGTTGCCTTCCACACTCCAAAGACCTACAGGTTTGTAGGTTAATTGGGTTGGTATGAGCCAAGTGCATGTAGGATTGAGTTAATATGCGGGGATCGCTGGTTAGAGCGGACTCGATGGGCCGAAGGGCCTGTTTCCGGGCTGTAATTTAGACTGTGGCAAAGGACAGTGATCAGCAGGTGATGGAGGAGGATAAAACAAATATCTTCCACCGACCCAGAAAAAAGTTTCGTATCAAAAGGGAATAAATATACTAAACCTGGAATCTTGAATCTTGGAGGAACTCATCTGGTCAAGTAGGTCTGTGAAAGCAACAGGTCTAATTCGACGTTTCGGCCCTACTCCCATTGAGGTAGAGCACAAGGAGCTGAATTATTATAAAATAGGTAAATGGTTCACTGAGATTGTCAGGAAAGAACATGGGATGTGCTGCGTAGCATAGCGTATGGCTGAGGGTCGGAATGAGATGTTCCGTCTATCTGTTCGGGAGAACAGGATGAAGGTCCTGGCGGAACAAATGGGAAGTGAGGAGAAAGATTCCACACAGAGGGAGTGGGGAACAGACTGACGACACTGGGTGTGACCATATGTCTGGATGTTGAGGTCTGCCCTAGTTAATTATGGAAAGCTGCAATAGCGGAGGATAGCGGAGTCAGGGGTTATGGGGAGAAGGCAGGAACGGGGTACTCATTGCGATTGATCAGCCATGATCACATTGAGTGGTGGTGCTGGCTGGAATGGCCGAATGGCCTACACCTGCACCTATTGTCTATTGTCTATAATATGAGAGCGAGCAGAAAAACGCACTAATGCAAATGGCATGTTGGCCTTCAGAACGAGAGGATTTGAGTATAGGAGTAAAGAGGCCCTTCTGCAGTTGTATCGGGCCCTGGTGAGACCACTACTGGAGTTTGTAACGATTGGGCTTGTCTTCACTGGAATTCAGTAGTAGCTGGCTGGCCTGATAACTAGATGGCTGGATAACCAGTGAGCTAGATTTCTAGCCAATAGGATGGACAAATAGCAACATAGTTTGCTACCTGGGTAGCTAGCTACCCGCATTGCATAACTCGAAATCTAGATAGCTGGATGTGTAGATAGCTGAATAACTAGATTGCAAGAGCGCTAGCTAGAGATATAGGCAGCTCTCTGTGTGGTGCGCTCCCTCTCTCGCGAGGCCCACAGAGGGAGATCTAGTCATATCTAGGTTTGTAGATAGCTACCTTGCAAGCTGAAATGACAGATAGATCGCTCACGCCGGCTATATATCTAGATGCCTGGATGACTAGATGGCTAAATTGCTTTCTGGCTAGACGGTTGGAAGGTTAGCTGGCTACTCGGGAAATTGGTCAGATGGGAAGCTGGCTCGCTGGGTAGATGGTGAACTGAATAAAGCCAGATGGCTGGGTGGTCAGATGGCGAGATGGCTTGATGAGTAGATGGCTAGTAGGCTTGATGGCCAGCTGGCTAGATAGCTACATAGCTTAGCAGTTAGCTAGATAGATAGACGACTACATGGCTAAATGGCTAGATAGCTAGGTAGCAATAGGGGGTAGGTAGAGAGCTAGATATCCAGTTGAAGAAATAAATAGCTTGATTCATTGCTACAGAGATAATTGGATAGATAGCTTTATAATTAAATCACTATGTTAGACTGCTAGCTAGATAGCTGGACTGCTAGACTGCTTTAGACTGCGTTAGACTGCTAGCTAGATAGCTGGAAAGCTAATAGGTGGATTGCTAGCCAGCAGGATAGATAACTAGGTAGTTAGCTAAATATATAGCTAACTAGATAATAAGATAGTTCGCTTGGCAAATTCCGAGAAGACTAAATAGCTATATAGCTGGGTGGATAGCTAGATAGGGAGATAGATAGATAGACAGATAGATAGATACCTATTTAGTCTGTTAGCTATAGAGCTAGACAGCTGGACGAATTGTCAAATTGATAGGTAGCAGGCTCCCTACATAGGTGGATAGCTGTTTAGCTAGTTAGCATGACAGCTAGGAAGCTGGATATCAAGTTATATAGATTGATTACCAGCGGGAAAGAGAGCCAGATAGCGTGTTAGCTTTCTAGGTAGCCAAATACCTGCATTGCTAGATAGCTTGAACACTAGACAGATGGATGGTGTGATAGCTGGATCTCTGCATTGCAAAAATAGTTAGCTAGTTGCGTAGGCAGCTTTTTGTGGAGTGCGGTATCTCGCTCGCTCGCTATCGGGAGGGGGGTGAAAGGGAAAACGAGAGAGACCTATTTCGATCTAGCTAGATAGCTCATAAATCGCTATAAAACTCTCTTGCGATGTGGCTCGTGAGCTATCTACTGGTATAGCTGGCTAGATGCCTAGCTCACTAGACATCTTGCAAAGCTCCATCAAGCTAAACCGCTATTTGGCCGCCAAAGCTGTTGGCTCACAATCTAGTTATCTAGTTATCTATCTCTCTAGCCATCAGGCAAGTTAGTGACCTAGTTATGTTGCTACCAAAAGAGTTAGCTCTTTACCTATCAATCCAGCTATCTCGATAACTGGATTGCTAGCCAGCAGTATAGATTGCCAGATAGCGTATGAGCTGTCTCGATAGCAAGATAGCGAGGTACCTAGATAGCTATCGACATGCATTGCTAGACAGCTAGAAAGAATGGGTAGCTGGATATATAGATAGTAAGATAGCTATCTCGCCAGATAGGCTGCACTTTGAGGGCACTCTCTCGCTCATCCTCAGTGGGCCTCGTGAGAGAGGGAGATCTCGTCTGAACTAGCTGGATAGATAGCTGCCTAGCAAGTGAGACAGCGAGACAGTTAGATCGCTAACTAAATGGCTATATGTTTAGATAATTAGCTAAGATGGGAAGATGGCTGGTGGCGAGATCGCTAGAAAGTTAGATGGCTATTTGGCGAGCCGGTTAGAAAGCTAGCTGGGGAGAGGTAAAAGGACAGGTGGTGGTCGAGGGGGGAGGTAAAGGGACAGGTGTTGGTCGGGGGGGGGGTAAAGGAACAGGTGTAGGTCGAGGGGGGAGTTAAAGGGACAGGTGTAGTTCGAGGGGGGAGTCCCTTTACCTCCCCCCGCGACTCCATGCAAGGACCCAATCAGTCTTTCCACGTGAGGCAGAGGTTCACCTGCACCTCCTCCAAACTCATCAACTGTATTCGCTGTTCCAGGTGTCAACTTCTCTACATCGGCGAGACCAAGCGCAGGCTCGGCCATGGTTTCGCTGAACACCTCCGCTCAATCCATCTCACCCAAATTGATTTCCCGGTGGCTCAGCTCTTCAACTACTCCTCCCCTTCCCAATCTGCCCTTTCTGTCCTGGGCTTCCTCCATTGTCAGTCAGAATAAGGCCCAGCGTAAATTGGAGGAACAGCACCTCATATTTCGCTTTGGCAGTTTATACCCCAGCGGTATCAACATTGACTTCTCTAACTTCAGATAGTCCCTGCTTTCCCTCTCAATCCCCTCCCCCTTCCCAGTTCTCCCACCGGTCTTCCTGTCTCCGTCTATATCTTATCTTTGTCCGGTCCCGTCCGCAGACATCAGTCTGAAGAAGTGTCTCGACCCCCGAAACGTCACCCATTCCTCCCCTCCTGAGATGCTGCCTGACCCGCTGAGTTACTCCAGCATTTTGTCTACCTTAGCTAGATAGCTAGTTGGGTAGATATATACAACTATATTGATAGCTACAGATCGAGATGGCTAGATAGCCACATAGTTAGATAGCTAGACAGCTAGATAGCTAGAGATATAGCGTGGCTCATAGCAATTAGCTGGATAAAGAGATAGCTAGACTGCGTCGGGAATCGCATTTCTGCACACATTTTCTCATGGCATTTGTAAAAGTTTGACGTCGTCGTTCGTGTCAATTGTCGAATCCTTGAATAGCGATCAGTGTTAGAGCTCTAGGGGCGAGCGGAATCAAGGGATTTGTGGAGAATACAGGCAAAGGTTATTGATTGTGCATGATCAGCCATGATCACAGTGTATGGCGGTGCTGGCTCGAAGGGCCAAAGGGCATCCTCCTGCACCCATTTTCTGTTTTCTATGTCTATAGACTCCGTCCAATCCCGGAGTTAGTAATGAGTTCATAAGTTCATACGCCATTTGAGTAAGTCACTAGGCTCACCGAGTCTGATCCGCCATTCGATCATGGCTGCCCTATCTTTCCCACTCAAACCCAACCCCAACTTTGACACTCTTACTAATCACGGACCTGTCAATCCTCAATTTTAAAAACCTGTTAATTCCCCAATTACGGCATCCAGAGTCGCCTGTTACAGCATTCCGCAGATTCACCACCCTTTGACTAGCCTCAGAATAAAAGGACGTACATTTCAAATGAGATGACAAGGGATTTATATCGTAAGAAGGTACTAAATCTTTGGAATTCTGCCACAGACAGCTGTAGAAACCGTGATTGGGTATTTTTAAATCGGAGCTGGACATGGTCGTGATTCGTAAGAGTGTCGACAATTACGGGAAGACGGTAGGAGAATGGAGTTGAGTGGGAACGAGAGGTGAGCCATGATAGAATGCCGGTGTGGACTCGATGGGCCTTGGTGCCCTAATTCTGCTGCTATGACTTTTGTACTTAGTGTTATATTTTAACAGTGCACTGCAGCATCCTCACACAGCGCACCTCGGTGCATGTACAGTGGCAATAGACTGTCACATCGCTCTCCCCTGGATGAACATCAGCAACACACTGCAACTTCCACACACAGCGCACCCCAGTGGGTGTACAGTGGCAATATCCTGTCACAGCGCCCTCCCGTGGATGAACATCAGCAGCACACTGCAACATCCACATACAGCGCACCCCAGTGGGTGTACAGTGGCAATGTACTGTCACATCGCTCTCCCCGGATGAACATCAGCAGCACACGGCAACATCCACACACAGCGCACTTCAGTGCATGTACAGTAGCAATATACTGTCATGGCGTCCTCCCCTGGATGAACATCAGCAGCACACGGCAACATCCACACACAGCGCACCTCAGTGCATGTACAGTAGCAATATACTGTCACAGCGTCCTCCTGTGTATGCACACTACAACATTGAGATACAGCAGCCCTCAATGTATGTACAACAGTGCATCGGAGCATCAGCATTGCTGAAGTTGGATCTTAAGGTTCCAGTGCGTAACTCACAGATCGTGGCAGCATGTTCAGAGTTATAAATGAGCCATGTGGAACGCTTGCTATATTTGACGGAGGCTTTGAATACGAGTCAGATGTCAACATTCAATTTAGAGAACTTTGCTTCGGTCGCTTTTGCAGTATTGTGTGCAGTTATGTTCGCTCTAGTACAGGAAGGATATGGGCGCTTCGGAAATTGTGCTCAAGACGTTTACAAGAACATCGTCTGGAGCATAAGAACAGCCAGACGTTGGACGGATTAATCTGGAACACCGGAGATCGGCCATTAACCAGATAGATCGATATCAAATTGTAAGAGGCAAAGATATGGTAAACTCCGAGTGCAAGCCGAGTGCCGATAAACGCTCACCATATGTTAAACTATTGCTGGTATCATTCTTGTAATCATCCTCTGAACCCACTCCAGAGCCAGCACACCACTCCTCTGATATGGTGCCCAGAATTGCTCACAATATTCCAAATGCGGCCTTCCGAGCGCCTTGTATAGCCTCAACATTACATCCGTGTTTCTGTATACAAGTCCCCTTGAAATAAATGCAAGCGTAGAGTTTGCTTCCATTAGACAATAGACAATAGACAATAGGTGCAGGAGTAGGCCATTCGGCCCTTCGAGCCATCACCACCCTTCCATGTGATCATGGCTAATCATTCTCACCGATTCAACTTGCAGATTAAAATTTTGGTAATCCTTAACCAGCACTCCCAAGTCCCTTTGCACTTCCGATTTATGGATTTCCCCCCACTTAGACAATAGTCTACGCCATTATTTCCACTACCAAAATGCAGTACTCCGCACTTTGCTATACTATATTCCATCTGCCACTTCTCTGCCCATTCCCCCAACATGTCCAAGTCCTTCTGCGGAGTCCATGCTTTCTCTAAACTACCTACCTTCCACCTCTTTTCGTAACATCCGCAAACTCGGCCACAAAGCCTTCAATCCCCTCGTCCAAATCATAATATAAAACGTGGAGTAGCGGGCAAACAACGATCCTTGAAGTTCTCCACTAGTTACTCTTCGCCAACTAGAAAAAAATCCCCCTTTATTGCCACTCTTTGTCTTCTGCCATCCAGCCAACCAGTTATCCATGCTGGTATCTGCCCTTTGACACCGTGGGCTCTCATCTTCCTAAGCAGCCATCTCGCGACACCTGGTCAAAGGTTTTCTGAAAATCAAAGTAAACAACATCTACTGTCTCTCCTTTGGCTGTATTGCTATTTACGTCTGAAATAATTCCAGCAAATTTATCAAACACGACCTTCTCTTCACAAAGCCATGACAACATATGCCTATTTCATCGTGCATGTATATGTACTCTGTCACATCATCATGTATAACGGGTCCTAAAATCTTCCCACCCACTCCACTGGTGTTGGAGGCAGATACAATAGTGATATTTAAGACAAGTTCAGATTTTCAGGTAATGAAGGGATATACATTGTGAGCAGGCAGGTAAGGTTGGTCGTCTCATGTTCAGCACAGCTATTATTAGCCGAAAGTCCTACCGTGCCTTGTACTTCGTGTAGGAAAGAAATGCAGATGCTGGTTTAAATCGAAGGTAGACACAAAATGATGGTGTAACTCAACGAGACATGCAGCATCTCTGGAGAGAAAGAATGGGTGACGTTTCGGGTCGAGACCCTTCTTTAGACTGATGTCGGAGAGGTCGGCGGGAAAGAGATAGAATTTTGGTGGAGACAGTGAGACTGGTGGGAGAGCTGGGAAGGAGGAGGGATGGAGAGAGAGGGAAAGCAAGGGCTAATTGAAGTTAGAGAAGTCAATGTTCATACTGCTGGTATGTTAGCTGCCCAAGCGAAGTATGAGGTGCTGTTCCTCCAATTTGCGCTGGGCCTCACTCTGACAATGGAGGATGCCCAGAAAGTTCAAATTGGGAATGGGGGAGCGGGGGTGAGTTAAAGTGCTGAGCAACCGGGAGATCAGGTAGAACTGTGTGGGACTGTTCAGCGAAACGATCGCCGAGGTTTCGCTTAGTCTCGCCGATGTCACTCCATCAGTACTATCCCACTGTATACCGTTACACCAGTATTACCCCACAGTGCGTCACTGCATCAGTACTATTCAACAGTACACCATTACACCAGTACTACCCTACAGTGCGTCACTCCATCAGTGCTTCCGCACAGTGTCACTCCATCAATCCCATCCCACATTATGTCACAACAACTGTACTACCGCACAGTGTGTCACCCCATCAGAACTACCCCAGAATGTGCCATTACTTCAACACTACCCTACGTTAGGTTACTCCATCAATACTACTTCACAGTCTGTCACTCCATCAGTACTACATGTTACTCCATTAGAAGTATCAAAGAGCGTGTCACTCTCATCAATACAACCCCACAGTATGTCATTCCATCATTTCTTCCTTGACGGTGTTTCACTCTGTCAGTGCCACCTTAAGTATGTAATTTCATCAGTTGTGCCCACAGTTTTTCACCCCTTCAATAATACCATCGAATGTGTCACTATATCAGTACTACCCTAAAATATATCAGTCCTTCACTACTACCCACAGGATGCTAATCCATAAGTATCATCCCACAGCGTGTCACTCCATCAGTACTACCACATCGTCGGTTACTCCATCATTACTGCATCACAACGTGTCATTCATTCGGTACTATCCCATATAATGCCCTTGCATCAGTACTAGCAAATGGATAGTTATTCCAACAGTACTATCCCACAGTGCGTCATTCCATCAGTTCTCCCCCAATGTGTCACTCCATCAGAACTACACTTTGAGTCCTTCCATCAGTACTATAATGTATCATTACATCAGTACCGCCCAATTTAGTTTCACACCATTAATACTATCCGACAGTGTGCCACGACATCAGTACTACCATATCGCTTGTTCCTCCATCAGTACAACCGCACACTGTGTCGCTCTATCAATAATACACCAAACTGTGTCACTCTATCAGTACTATCCAACGGTGTGTCACTCCATCAGTACTACACAATGAGTCCTTCCAGCAGTACTACCCCACAGTGTTTCAATCCACCAGTATTACTCTGGTATATGTCTATCCAACAGTACTACACCGCAGGGTATCACACAATCAGTACTCTCCCACAGTATGCTATTGCGTCAGTACTGCCACATAGTGTGCCATTCCATCAGTACTACCACAAAATGTGTCACTCCACCAGCACTGCCCACAGTGTGCCACTGCATCAGTAATAAAATATAGTTTGTTACTCTATCTGTACTACCCTACACTGTGCCACTCCATCAGTGCTTGCCCATTGAGCATCGCACCATCAGGAATATAACTCGGGTTATCATTGCATCAGTACTACGCCAGCGTGCAACACTCCATCAGAACAATCCATTATTACTCCATCAGTACTACCACGCAGCGTGTCACTCCATCAGTACTACCCACAGTGTCAACCATCAGTACTTCCTTGCAGTGTCACTCCATCATTATTCCCCACAGTATGTCACACCATCAGCCCTATCTCACTGTGTCACTCCATTAGTAATTCCCCACAGTTTCACTCTATTAGTATTTCTCCACCATGTCTCACGCCATTAGCACTACCAGATGTTTATCATTCAATCAGGACTATCCCAGTGGGTCACTCCATAAGTGATGCCACAAATTGTGTCATTCCATCAGTATTACCAAACAGTGTGTCACAGCATTAGTACTACACCACAGTTTGTCATCACCATAGTACTACCGCTCAGTGTGTCACTCCGTCGGTGAAACCACACAGTGTCTCACTGCATCAATACAACTCCATATTGTTACACTACATCGGTACTGCCCCACATCATGTCGCTCCAGTGCAACCCTAGAACGTGTCATTCCATCAGTACTCTCCGCAGTTTTGTCTTCCATCAGTACTCCCCAAAGTGTTTCACACCATCAGGACTACCTCAAATCTGCCATTCCATCCGCATGGGGTACTGATTGAGAGTGATCAGCCATGATCGCATTGAATGGCGGTGCTGGCTCGAAGGGCTGAATGGCCTACTCCTGCACCTATTGTCTATTGTCTATTGTCTATTACCCCACGGTGTTCTAACCCATCGTTGCGACTCCATAGTGTGTAATTCCTTCACTATTTCACCACAGTTTTTGATCGCAACAGTACTACCGCACAGCGTGTCAGTCCATCAGTATTACTGCGTCACTCCAACAGAATGTGCTATTACATCCGTGCTACCCCACAGTGTGTCATTCCATCAATACACCCCCACAGTACGTCATTACACCAGTACTACTCCACAGTGTTACACTCCATCAGTACAACACTGGAGCATGTCACTCCATCAGTACTACCATACAATATGTTATTCCATCAGTACTACACCACAGTGATGCACTCACACGCACACGCACAAACAGACACACACACACACACACAAATATAGGCACTCTTACATACTCTACCGCTCTCTCACACGCAGACCCGCATGCAAACGTGCACATTTTGGGATTGAGTGTATCCTTGGATGTTCGCGGCGAGCAGCGCAGCGCAGCGTGGCCGGGAGTGTTCCCGGTGAGCGGGGCCAAGCCCTTCAGTCGGCCCGGCTCGCCCACCGAGGATGGCGATGGGAACCGCGCCTCGGGAGCGAGGTGGGAGCCGCGAGGAACCGCAGAGAGCGAGGTGGACCGTCGGAGAGCGAGGAAGGCCGCCGAGAACGAAGGGGCGACCCGCCGTGCGGCGGCAGGGAGCGTTTGTAACTTTGTCGGCGTCAAAATGGGGCGACACTTTTGTACTGCCTAGGTGAGGTCTGCGACATGATGTTACCGGGTTGGCTGCAAAACAAATCATTTCACTCTACCTGGGTACGTGAAAATAAAGTATCATTGAATCATTGAAATTCCTGCAACCGCATACACTAACGCATACACACACACACACACCGACTCATTTGCACAATCTCACACATTCACACTCGCACACACGTGCTAACACACTCTTGCACGGACTCGCACACTCGCACTGTCACACACAATCAATATCCAATGCGAGTCAGGCTACACCTCTGGAGAAATCTAGTTGAGTATGTCAGTTCAGTGCAGTTTATTGTCACGTGTACCGAGGTACCGTGAAAAGATTTTGTTGCGTGCCACCCAGTCAGTGGAAACAAAATACATTATTACAGTCGAGCCATTTACAGAGTATAGATACATGATAAGGGGATAACGTTCAGTGCAAAGTAAAGCCTGCAAAATCCGATCAAGGATAGTCCGAGGGTCAACAAAGAGGTAGATAGTAGTTCAGCACTGCTTTCTCGTTGTGGTGGGATGATTCCGTTGCCTGATAACTCGCCTTCCCACACTGACCTTTCTGTCCTTTGCTTCCTCCATTGCCAGACTGAAGCGACATGCAAACTGAAAGAACGCCACTTCATATTCCGCCCTTGGTGCCTTGCAACAATAGACTATAGGCAATAGGTGCAGGAGGAGGCCATTCGGCCCTTCGAGCCAGCACCGCCATTCAATGTGATCATGGCTGATCATTCTCAATCACTACCCCTTTCCTGCCTTCTCCCCATACCCCGTGACTCCGCTATCCTTAAGAGCTCTATCAAGCTCTCTCTTGAGTGCATTCAGAGAATTAGCCTCCACTGCCTTCTGTGGCAGAGAACTCCTAATGGTATGAACTTTGAATTATCCAATGTTAGGTAACTAAGTGCAAATTCCCACTTCCCCCTCCCTCTTCCTCGTGCTTCATCCGGACTCGCACCAATATATCCCCTCCACCACATCTTCAACCGATATTACTTCCTCTTTCTTTATAATTCCATCCTGCTCAACCCTTACCTCGCACCTGACAATGAAAACGGTATTCACCCGCTTATCGTTCAACTCGCTTTGTCCTGCTGTTCCCCCGTCCCACCACAATCAGTCTGAAGAAAGGTCCCGAACCGAAACTTCACCCATCCATGTCCTTAGCAGGGTTAGCCAGTTCGGCTTGCCCTCTACAA
>NW_027601864.1:24013-53500 GCF_053455715.1 Rhinoraja longicauda
TCACTTCATCAGTACTACCTCAAAGTGTGTCACTCCACCAGCGTCACCCACATTGTGTCACTCCATCTGTAGTATCACATAGTCTGTTACTCCCCACATTGTGCCACTCCATCATTACCTCCCCACAGTGCGTCACTCCATCAGTAATATCACTAAGGTTATCATTCCATCAGTACTACGCCAACGTGTGTCACTCTATCAGTACGATCCATTGTTTATCACTTCATCAGTACAACCACACTGTGTGACACACCATCTGTAGTACCCCACAGTGTCACTCCATCAGTATTCCCCCACAGTGTGCCACTCCATTAGAACTACCCGATATTTATCATTCAATCGGGATTATCCCAGTGCGGCCACAAATTGTGTCACTCCATCAGAATTACCGGATAGTGTGTCACTGTATCAGTACTAGTCCACAGTTTGTCATCACAATAGCTCTACCGCACAGTGTGTCACTCCATCAGTATTACCACACAGTGTGTCACTATATCAATACAACTCCATAGTGTTACACTCCATCAGTACTGCCCCACACCATGTCACTCCATTAGTACAACCCCAGAACGCGTCACTCTTTCAGTGCTCCCCGCAGTATGTCATCCACTCAGCATTCCCCAAAGTATTTCACTCCATCAGAGCTACCTCACATGTGTCACTCCATCCGGACTACCCCGCGTTGTGCTAGCCCATCGCTGTGACTCCATAGTGTGGATGTCCATTAGTATTACACCACAGTTTGTCATCGCAACAGTACTACCACACAGTGTGTCTATCCATCAGTACGACAAGCCCACTGGGTCACTCCAACCGAATGTGTTATTACATCAGTAATACCCACAGTGTCATGCCATCAATACTACTCCACAGTATGTCATTACATCAGTGCCACCCCACAGTGTTTCACTCCATCAGAACAACACTGGGGCATGTCAGTCCATCAGTACTACGCTGCAGTATGTCATTCCATCAGTGGTACCCCACAGTGTTGTACTCTATCATTACTGCCTTATGCTTGTTGCTCCATCCGTATTAACCCTGACTGTGTCAATCCATTAGTACTACTCCACAGTGTCATTCCTTCAGTACTACCTCTGAGTGTTTCACTCAATCAGTACGACATTAGATTATGTCATTACATTAGTACGACCGCACACCTTCAGTACTACACGAGAATGTGTAATTTCACCGGTACGATACCGCAGTGTGCATCTTAATCATTACTTTCGCATGGGGTGTCATTACATCAGGACCACCAACACATTGTGTCACTCCATCAGTACTACCCCACAGTCTGTAACTCAATCAATACAACCCCATAATGTGTCTCTCCATCAGTACCCCATACAATCACCAAACCCATCAGTACTACCCCACAGTGTCTCTCTCCATCGGTACATCCCCACAGACTGTGACACAATCAGTACTACCCACTGTTAGTCACTCCATTTCTACAAACCCCCAGTGTGTCACTTCATCAGTAGTACCCCACGGTGTATGACTCCATCGTGTGTCACTCAATCAGTACAACCACAGTCTCATTCAATTAGTGTTACCCAACAGTGTATCCCTCCGTCAGTACTACCCCACCGTCAGTCCATACTATTCCACAATGTGCATCCCGACAGTGCCACCCCACAGTGTGTCACTGCATCAGTACTAGCCCATTGTGCGCCATTCTATCCATACTACCCCCAGATTGACACAGATGTGTGTCAATCCATCAGTACAAACCTGCAGTTTGTCAGTCCATCAATACTACTCAACGTTTGTCATTCCATCAGTACTGCCCAAAAGCGTGTCACTCCATCAGTCCAACCCCACAGTATGTAATTGCATCAGTACCACCACACAGTTTGTCACTCCATCAGTTCTACCTCACAGAGTGTGATTACATCAGTCCTACCCCAGAGTGTCACTCCATCTATACTGGCCTACAGTGTGCCAATTCCTCAGTACTACCTCACAATGTATCACTCCATTAGTACTACACCACACTGTTTCATCCCACAGTATGTCATTACAACAGAACCACCTCACACTTTGTCAACAGATCAGTTCTATCCCACTGTGTGTCGATCCATCGGTACTACTCCTGATTTTGTCACACCAACAGTATTAGACGCAGCCTGTCACTACAACAGTAGAGCCTCAAGTTGTATCACTCCATCAGAACTACTGCAACGTGTGTCACTCCATCTGTACTAACCCACAGTGTGTTAGTCCACCAACACTACCACAACTGGTGTCACTCCATCAGTACTGCTGCAACGTGTGTCACTCCATCTGTACCAACCCACAGTGTGTCACTCCATCAGTACCACTGCAGTGTGTCACTCCATCAGTACTGCCCCACAGCGTGTCACGTCTTCATTAAAACCCATGTATGCCATTACATCATTCCTAACCTATAGTGTGTCACTCCATCAGCACAAGGTCACATTGTGTTATTCCATCAGTACTGCCCCACAAATTGCCATTCCATCAATACTATCCCACAGTATACCACTCCATCAGTACGACTCCACAACGTGTCACTCTATCAGTACTTCGCAGTATGTCACTTCATCAATACTGCCCCACACTGTGTCCGTTCCTCTGTACTACCTCACAGTGCGTCATTGCATCAGTACGTGTGGCACTCCATCAGTACTCCACACAGTTTGTCATAAGAACAGTACTACACCACATTGCGTCACTCCAATAGCACTACCCCAGATTGTCACTGAATCAGTAATAGCCCACAGTCTGCCACTCCATCACTACTACCCCACAGTATGCCACTCCATCAGTACTACCCCACAGCGTGTTATCCTATCAGGATAACTCCACTGTGTGTCATATAACCATATAACCATATAACAACTACAGCACGGAAACAGGCCCGTTCGGCCCTACCAGTCCACGCCGACCACTCTCACAGACCTAGTCTCATCTACCTGCATTCAGACCATAACCCTCTATTTATTAGTTTCCCTATGTTCTTTAAATCTCTGTAAAGCGTCTTTGAGTATATGAAAAGCGCTATATAAATAAAATACATTATTATTATTATTATTATTATTAATCCCCTCTTATCCATATACCTATCCAATTTACTCTTAAATAATAAAATCGAGCATGCCTCCACCACTTCCACCGGAAGCCCATTCCATACAGCCACCACCCTCTGAGTAAAGAAGTTACACCTCATGTTACCCCTAAACTTTTGTCCCTCAATTCTGAAGCTATGTCCCCTTGTTGGAATCTTCCCCACTCTCAAAGGGAAAAGCCTACCCACGTCAACTCTGTCCGTCCCTCTCAAATTTTTAAAAACCTCTATCAAGTCCCCCCTCTATACGCTCCAAAGAATAAAGACCCAACCTGCTCAACCTCTCTCTGTAGCTTAAGTGCTGAAACCCAGGCAACATTCTAGTAAATCTCCTCTGTACCCTCTCCATTTTGTCGACATCCTTCCTGTAATTTGGCGACCAGAACTGCACACCATACTCCAGATTCGGCCTCACCAATGCCCTGTACAATTTTAACATTACATCCCAACTTCTATACTCGATGCTCTGATTTATAAAGGCAAGCATACCAAATGCCTTCTTCACCACCCTATCCACATGAGATTCCACCTTCAGGGAACAATGCACAGTTATTCCCAGATCCCTCTGTTCCACTGCATTCCTCAATTCCCTACCATTTACCCTGTACGTCCTATTTTGATTTGTCCTATCGAAATGCAGCACCTCACACTTATCAGCATTAAACTCCATCTGCCATCTTTCAGCCCACCCTTCCAAAAGGCCCAAGTCTCTCTGTAGACTTTGAAACTCTACTTCATTATTAACTACACCACCTATCTTAGTATCATCTGCATATTTACTAATCCAATTTGCCACACCATCATCCAGATCATTAATGTAAATGACAAACAACAGTGGACCCAACACAGATCCTTGGGGTACTCCACTAGACACTGGCCTCCAACCTGACATACAATTGTCAACCGTTACCCTCTGGTATCTCCCATTCAGCCATTGTTGAATCCATCTTGCAACCTCACTATTAATACCCAACGATTTAACCTTCTTAATCAACCTTCCATGTGGAACCTTGTCAAATGCCTTACTGAAGTCCATATAGACAACATTCACAGCCTTGCCCTTATCAATTTCCCTGGTAACCTCTTCAGAAAATTCAAGAAGATTAGTCAAACATGACCTTCCAGGCACAAATCCATGTTGACTGTTTCTAATCAGGCCTTGTTTATCCAAATAATTATATATATTGTCGCTAAGTATCTTTTCCATTAATTTTCCCATCACAGACGTCAAACTAACAGGTCTATAATTGCTAGGTTTACTTTTGGAACCTTTTTTAAACAAAGGCACAACATGCGCAATGCGCCAATCTTCCGGCACCATCCCCGTTTCTAATGACGTTTGAAATATTTCCGTCATAGCCCCTGCTATTTCTGCACTAACTCCCCTCAATGTCCTAGGGAATATCCTATCAGGACCTGGAGACTTATCCACTTTTATATTTTTCAAAAGTGTCCGTACCTCCTCTTCTTTAATCCTCATAATTTCCATCACTACTCTACTTGTTTCGCTTACCTCACATAATTCAATATCCTTCTCCTCGGTGAATACCGAAGAAAATAAATTGTTTAATATCTCCCCCATTTCTTCTGGCTCAGCACATAGCTGTCCACTCTGAATCTCTAAAGGACCAATTTTATCCCTCACTATCCTTTTGCTATTGACATATCTGTAGACCCCTTGGGGTTTACTTTTACATTACTTGCCAAAGCAGCCTCATATCTTTTTTTCGCTTTTCTAATTTCCTTCTTAAGATTCCTTTTACATTCTTTATATTCCTCAAGAACCTCATTTAATCCCTGCCGCTTATATTTATTGTATATCTCCCTCTTTTTCCGAACCAAGTGTCCAATTTCCCTGGAAAACCACGGCTCTTTCAAATTATTATTCTTTCCTTTCTCCCATCACAGAATTATAATCAGCAGCAATCAGCAGTAGCAGCAGCGGCCAGCAGCAATCAGCAGCAGCAGCAATCAGCAGCAGCAGCAATCAGCAGCAGCAGCAATCAGCAGCAGCAGCAGCAGCAATCAGCAAGCAGCAGTAGCAGCAGCAAGCTGTGTTGCTTGGGAAGTAGTGTGTGGGGATTGTGTGGGGATAGTAAGGAGTAAGACCTGTGTGATCTCCCGGACTAGTTTCGATCGCCTAGCTTGGGGTCGGAGAGGAATTTCCCGGATTTTTTCCCAAATTGGCCTGGGTTTTTTATCCGGTTTTTCGCCTCTCCCAGGAGATCACTCAGTTCTTTTGGGTGGGCGGTTGGAGCGGTTGGAGTAGCGGCCGGGCGGTAGGTTTAGTAACCGAGCGCGGGGCTTTGTTTGGAGAGTATGACTGCCAGGGCAGTTTTTTGTTCTGGGTGTCGGATGTGGGGAATCTGGGAGTCTGATAGTCTTCCAGACATCCACATCTGCGCCAGGTGTGACGAGATGGGGCTCCTAAGGGACCGTATTAGGAACCTGGAGCGGCAGATTGATGACCTCCGTCTGATCAGGGAGAGTGAGGAGGTTATAGATAGGAGTTACAGGGAGGTGGTCACTCCTAGACCACGGGAGGTAGACAAGTGGGTCACTGTTAGGGGGGGCAGGGACTAGGGAGTACCCCGGTGGCTGTACCCCTTGGAAATAAGTACTCCTGTTTAAGTACTGTTAGGGGGGACAGCCTACCTGGGGGCAACGACGGTGCCCGGGCCTCTGGCAAGGAGTCCGGCCCTGTTGCTCAGAAGGGTAGGGAAAGGAAGAGGAGAGCAGTAGTAATAGGGGACTCTATAGTGAGGGGGTCAGATAGGCGTTTCTGTGGACGCAGTCGGGAGACCCGGATGGTGGTTTGCCTCCCTGGTGCCGGTGTCCGGGATGTGTCTGAGCGTGTCCAGGATATCCTGAAAGGGGAGGGAGAGGAGCCAGAGGTCGTGGTACATATAGGTACCAACAATATAGGTAGGATAAGGGAAGAGGTCCTGAAAGGAGAATTCAGGGGGCTAGGAAGAGAGTTAAAAAAAAGGACTTCCAAAGTAATAATCTCAGGCTTACTGTGAGAATAGGAATGGAGTGAGGTGGAGGATAAATACGTGGCTGAGGAACTGGTGCAGGGAGCAGGGTTTCAAGTTTCTGGATCATTGGGACCTCTTCTGGGGGAAGTATGACCTGTACAAAAAGGACGGGTTGCATCTGAACCCGAGGGGAACCAATATCCTGGCGGGGAGATTTGCTAAAATAACTGCGGAGACTTTAAACTAGTACGGTTGGGGGGAGGGACTCAAACACAGATAGCTAATAGGCAGTGTGTGAGGCAGGAGGCAGAAAAGGGAAACACTCAGACCCAATATGTAGGAGAGAAAGAAGGGAAAAGAAATAAACTGAGAATAAATTTTGAGAGTACAGAGTCTTTATGTCCCTGTTCGGTGGAAAGGAAAGAATAATAATTTGAAAGAGCCGTGGTTTTCCAGGGAAATTGGACACTTGGTTCGGAAAAAGAGGGAGATATACAATAAATATAAGCGGCAGGGAGTAAATGAGGTTCTTGAGGAATATAAAGAATGTAAAAGGAATCTTAAAAAGGAAATTAGAAAAGCGAAAAAAAGATATGAGGCTGCTTTGGCAAGTAATGTAAAAGTAAACCCCAAGGGGTTCTACAGATATGTCAATAGCAAAAGGATAGTGAGGGATAAAATTGGTCCATTAGACAGTCAGAGTGGACAGCTATGTGCTGAGTCGGAAGAAATGGGGGAGATATTAAACAATTTCTTTTCTTCGGTACAGGGCATTGGTGAGGCCGAATCTGGAGTATGGTGTGCAGTTCTGGTCGCCAAATTATAGGAAGGATGTCGACAAAATGGAGAGGGTACAGAGGAGATTTACTAGAATGTTGCCTGGGTTTCAGCACTTAGGCTACAGAGAGAGGTTGAACAGGTTGGGTCTTTATTCTTTGGAGCGTAGAAGGTTGAGGGGGGACTTGATAGAGGTTTTTAAAATGTTGAGAGGGACGGACAGAGTTGACGTGGGTAGGCTTTTCCCTTTGAGAGTGGGGAAGATTCCAACAAGGGGACATAGCTTCAGAATTGAGGGACAAAGGTTTAGGGGTAACATGAGGGGTAACTTCTTTACTCAGAGGGTTGTGGCTGTATGGAATGGGCTTCCGGTGGAAGTGGTGGAGGCTGGCTCGATTTTATTATTTAAGAGTAAATTGGATAGGTATATGGATAGGAGGGGATTGGAGGGTTATGGTCTGAGTGCAGGTAGATGAGACTAGGTCAGGGAGAATGGTCGGCGTGGACTGGTAGGGCCGGACAGGCCTGTTTCCATGCTGTAGTTGTTATATGTTATATGTTATAAAGACTCTGTACTCTCAAAATTTCACCTTTAAATATCCCCCATTTCTCTATTATATCCTTTTCATAGAACAAAAAGTTCCATTTCACTCCTTTTAAATCCTTTCTCGTCTCCTCAAAATTAGCCTTTCTCCAATCCAAAATCTCAACCCTTGGTTCAGATTTGACCTTCTCCATAATTATATTGAAACTAATGGCATTGTGATCACTAGACCCAAAGTGCTCCTCAACACATACCTCCGTCACCTGACCCGTCTCATTTCCTAACAGGAGGTCCAACACTGCCCCTTCTCTGGTAGGCACCTCTACGTATTGCTGCAAAAAACTATCCTGCACACATTTTACAAACTCCAAACCATCCAGCCCTTTAACAGAATGTGATTCCCAGTCTATATATGGAAAATTGAAATCACCCACAATCACTACTCTGTGCTTACTACTAATATCTGCTATCTCCTTACATATTTGCTCTTCCAATTCTCGTTCCCTATTTGGCGGTCTATAATACACCCCTATAAGTGTTGCTAAACCTTTCTCATTTCTGAGTTCCACCCAAACAGCCTCCCTAATCGAGCCTTCTAGTCTGTCCTGCCAAAGCACTGCTGTGATATCCTCCCTGACAAGCAATGCAACACCCCCACCTCTTGCCCCTCCGATTCTATCACATCTGAAACAATGAAATCATGGAATATTTAATTGCCAATCGCAACCCTCCTGCAACCATGTTTCACTGATCGCCACAACATCATACTTCCAGATGTCAATCCAGGCTCTAAGCTCATCCACCTTTCTTACAATGCTCCTAGCATTCTAGCATTAAAATATACACATTTAAAGGACCCATCATTTCTTTCTCTCCTACATATTGGGTCTGAGTGTTTCCCTTTTCTGCCTCCTGCCTCACACACTGCCTATGAGCTATCTGTGTTTGAGTCCCTCCCCCCAACCGTACTAGTTTAAAGTCTCCGCAATTACCTTAGCAAATCACCCCGTCAGGATATTGGTTCCTGTCAGGTTCAGATGCAACCCGTCCTTTTTGTACAGGTCATACTTCCCCCAGAAGAGGTCCCAATGATCCAGAAACTTGAATCCCTGCTCCCTGCACCAGTTCCTCAGCCACGTATTTATCCTCCACCTCACTCCATTCCTATTCTCACTATCGCGTGGCACAGGCAGTAAGCCTGAGATTATTGCTTTGGAAGTCCTTTTTTTAAACTCTCTTCCTAGCCCCTTAAATTCACCTTTCAGGACCTCTTCCCTTATCCTACCTATATTGTTGGTACCTATATGTACCACGACCTCTGGCTCCTCTCCCTCCCCTTTCAGGATATCCTGGACACGCTCAGACACTTCCCGGACACCGGCACCAGGGAGGCAAACCACCATCCAGGTCTCCCGACTGCGTCCACAGAATCGCCTATCTGACCCCCTCACTATAGAGTCCCCTATTACTATCGCTCTCCTCTTCCTTTGCCTACCCTTCTGAGCAACAGGGCCGGACTCCTTGCCAGAGGCCCGGGCACCGTCGCTGCCCCAGGTAGCCTGTTCCCCCCAACAGTACTTAAACAGGAGTACTGTCACTCCACATTTCTACCTAACAGAGACTCACGTACTCACACTTGCTCACACACTCCCGTAAAGTCACGAAAAGTCACACAGGCTTCCAGGTCTACAGACACTTTATATACGTTTGCACACTCCAACACACTGATCACACACAAATACTCTCGCACGCTCACTCATACCAATTCAGACTTACACACCACCGACACTCCCAGACACTCGCGCACCCTCACACGCTGACATTCTTGCACACTCACGCTTATCGTATCTACACCCAAGCTGTTACACAATCATAAACAAACATATTCACACACAAACACAGTCAAACACGCACACACATACCCACGCACGTAGCCACGCACGATCTCTTACATACAATCACAAGCACTCAAATACATTCTCACATACAATCTCACATACACATGCACTCACACCTACAGACACACACACACGTACTAGCACTAAGAAACACGCGCTCATTCGCACACAGTGACTAGCGAACACACTCACTGACTCAACACCATGATACACTCGCGCACACACACACGCGCACTATCAAACAATTACATACTCAAACTTTCTCACAAACTCACATTCCCACATATTGTCTCACATTGTCTCGCAGACAAAGAGCCACACACACTCACACACGCAAACACTGTCACTCACAAACACATATGCACTGTCCCACTCAGAGACTCAGATACATTCAATCGCACCAGCACCCACACTTACTAATGCTCACTCACTCACACGCACACTCACGCACACGCACAGACAGACACACACACACACAAATACAGGCACTCTTATAAACTCTGCCGCCCTCACACACGCATGCACACTTCCACATTTTGGGATTCAGTAGGATCCCAGGGTATTCGCAGCGAGCAAGGCAGCGCGGCCGGGAGTGTTCCCGGTAAGCGGGGCCAAGCCCTTCAGTCGGCCCGGTAGACCAGGCTCGCCCACCGCGGACGGCGATGGGAGCCGCGCCTCGGTAGCGAGGTGGGAACCGCAGAGAGCGAGGTGGACCGTCGAAGAGCGAGGAAGGCCGCCGAGAACGAAGGGGGCGACCCGCGGTGCGGCGGCAGGCAGGAGATAGAACTATCCGGCTAACGTCTGTAACTTTGCCGGCGTCAAAATGTAGCGAAACCTGTGTACTGCCTGGGTGACGTATGCTACATGATGTTACCGGGTTGTCTACGAAACAAACCATTTCACTGTATCTGGTACATGTGCCAATAACATATCATTGAATCATTGAAATTGTTGCAAACACTTACGCATACATACACACTCCAACTTTGCACAATCTCACACATCTCTCTCTCTCTCTCTCTCTGACACACACACACACACTCACACACACACACACTCACACACACACTCACACTCACACACACACACACTCACACACACACTCACATACACACTCACACACACACTGTCTCCCTCTCTCTCTGTCTCTCTGACTCCCTATATTTATTTAAGTTGCTACATATTCTAAATGCAGATTGTATTAGATTAAGTTAAGAATCCTACATAAAGAAATATTTTGTGCTCCATGATCGATGAATGGATGGATGCTGACACTGCCCCTGTCTCTGCGTTACTCTCTCTCTCTTTCCCTCTCTCTCTCTCTCTCTCACACACACACACACACACTCTCTCTCTCTCTCTCTCTCTCTCTCTCTCTCTCTCTCTCTCTCTCTCTCTCTCTCTCTCTCTCTCTCTCTCTCTCTCTCCCTCTCTCTCCCTCTCTCCCTCTCTCTCTCTCTCTCTCTCTCTCTCTCCCTCTCTCTCCCTCTCTCCCCTCTCTCTCTCTCTCTCTCTCTCTCTCTCTCTCTCTCTCTCTCTCTCTCTCTCTCTCTCTCTCTCTCTCTCTCTCTCTCTCTCTCTCTCTCTCTCTCTCTCTCTCTCTCTCTCTCTCTCTCTCTCTCTCTCTCTCTTCTTTCTCCCCACTCTCCACTTGATAAAATGACATTTGCAATGAACAATTAAACTAGACTGACATTTGATAACCGTCTGATGAAGTGAAATACGCTCTCCCTCCCCATGAAACACCACAACATGTGCCTGACATTTGTGGCAGGTGCAGCACTAACAAATAAACTGCTTTTAACCCGCCTGACTTCTGTTTGGATATTTAGTTCCCACTAAACTCTAGCCTTGAAGTCAGAGGAATTAAACATCAACAAGTGGCCACGTTGCTCAAAGATGCAGATTAAGCAGAAAAATAATACCATTGCCCGTCATATGTATTGATCATTTTTAATGACAGTCCCTGATCATTGAAGTGTTTATTTCAGTTTCTACCCCCTCATTCTCCCCCCTGCACTTTATAATACACTTACAATAATAAATTAAACCTAACAAATATTTGATCCCCCCCCTCTCCCCCTCTCTCTCTCTCCTACTCTCTCCCATTTCTCCCTCTCTCTGCCCTCTCTCTCTGCCCTCTCTCTCACTCCGCCTCCACTCTCTCTCCCCCTCTCTTACTGCCCTCTCTCTTCCACCTCTCTTTCGGTGCCCTGTCTTCCTCCCATCTCTCCCCTCTCGCTCTCACACCTCTCTCTTCCTCGTCCCTCTCCCCTCAACTCTCTCCCCCTCTTATTCCCCTCTCTCACTCTCCCCCCTCCCCCTGTCCTGAAACACCACCACCTATTCAGTGTAGATGTTGACCATCATGGGGACTGGACTCTGGATAAGGGGTGGGGTGGGGGATGGTGATATTTCGTGGTTACGGGAGTAAACGACCTTTCTGTTGTCCTCTGGTGGGAACAGGAGGCAAAAGTCGGCCATCTTGAAACAGGCCGAAAACTCGCCCTCCTCTACCTGTTTCACCTTTTCCCTTTTTATTTCAGATGCAGCACGGAAACAGGCCATTCAGCCCACCGAGTCCGTTCCGACCAGCGATCGCCCGTTCACAGATTTATTCATTTAGAGATATAGCGCAGAAACTAAACTAATATACCAAACATTCCACACCCTCTCTCTCTCCCCTTCTCTCTCTCACACACTCACCCCATCTCCCTCTCATCCCTTTTGACTAAATATACTAAACTAAATTAAACTATATTAATATTTGATACCCTGCCCCCCTCCACTTTATAATAAAATTTACAATATATTAAGCTAATATTTGTTATCCCCTCTCTCCCCCTCCCCCTCCCTATCTCTCCCTCTCCCTCTCTCTCTCTCCTCTTTCTCTCCCCCCTCCACTGTATAAGAAAACATTAAAAATAATAAATTAAACAACTAATATTTGATACCCCCTCTCCCCCTCTTTCTACCCTATCACTCTCCCTCTCCACCCTTTCTCTCTCTTTCTCTCTCCCCTCTCTCTCACCCTCTCTCAGTCTTTCTCTCACCCTCTCTCTCTCAACCCCTCTCTCCCTTTCGCCTTTTTATCTCCCCCCCCCCCCCTGTGATATCACAGTCAGTGAAAATGGTGAGCAAGAATTAAAGCAGGAACTTTTTCAGATTGGAAAGTGAGCTGAGAAATAGCAAATGGTGTTTGTTGCAGGTAAGTGTGAGGTTTAAATTTTGGGAAGTCAGACCAGGGCATGATCTTCACCGTGAATGATAGTTCGCTGGGGAGTGTTGTAGAGCAGAGGGATCGCAGAACAAAGGTACATATTTGCAAAAAAAGGAACGTAACAGGGGGATATGGTGGTGGAGAAGGTTTTTTTTGGCGAACTGTCTTCATCAGCCAGTGAATAAAATTTAAAAGTTGGAAAGTTATGTTCAGTTGGACAAGACGTTAGTGGGGACGCACTTGGAGTAATGTGCATATTTTTAGCCACCGTGTTTGGGCAATATGCCACTAATTTGTAAAGAGCGCTGAATATATTATCGAACAAGTTGCCCGGAGACAAGGTTCGGAGCTCGAGGGAAAGGCTGGACACGCCAGGACTTTATTCCATGGAGCTCAGTAGAGAGAGCAGTGATCTCATGGAGGTGCACAGTATCATAGGGAGTGCCATAGTAATAACACTACGACATTTGGACAGGTACATGAGGACACTGGTTAGTGGCCAATTAGTGGGCAATCAGGAGATGAGTGGGCAAAATTAGAGCACGTAGTATAGGGGGCAGTGTATTGACATGGATAGAAAATTGGTTGGCAGATAGGAAACAAAGAGTAGGAATTAATGGGTCCCTTTCGCAATGGCAGGCAGTGACTAATGGGGTACCGCAAGGCTCGGTTCTGGGACCGCAGCCATTTACAATCCATATATAGATGATTTTGATGAAGGAATAAAAAGTAACATAAGCAGATTTGCAGATGACACAAAGCTGGGTGGCATGATGAACTGTGAAAAAGATGCTATGAGGATGCAGGGTGACTTGTATAGGTTGGGTGAGTGGGCAGATGCAGTGTAATGTGGATAAATGGGAGGTTATCCACTTTGGTGGCAAGAAGAAGAAGGCAGATTATTATCTGAATGGTGTCAGATTATGAAAAGGGGAAGTGCAACAAGACCTGGGAATCCTTGTAGATCAGTCACTAAAAGTAAGCATGCAGGTACGGCAGGCAGTGAAGAAAGCTAATGGCATGTTAGCCGTCGCAACGAGAGGATTAACGTACAGGAGCAAAGAGATCCTTCTGCAGTTGTACAGGGCCCTGGTGAGACCACATCTGAGGTATTGTGTGCACATTTGGTCTCCCAATTTGTGGAAGGACATTCTTGCTATTGATGGAATGCAGCGCAGGTTCACGAGGTTAATTCCCAGGATGGCGGGACTCTCATATGATGAAAGAATGGAGCGACTGGGCTTGTATTCACTGGAGTTTAGAAGGATGAGAGGGGATCTTATAGAAACAGATACAATTACTAAGGGATGCAGGAAACATGTTTCCGATGTTGGGGGAGTCCAGAACCAGGTGCCACAGTTTAAGAATCCGGGGTAGGCCATTTAGTACGGAGATGAGGAAAAACTCTTTCACCCAGAGAGTTGTGAAGTTGTGAAATTCTCAGAAAGGCCAGACTGTGAGTGGGAGGGGGAGTTGAAGTGCTCAGCCACTGGGTCTGACCTTTCTGTCATGGGCCTCCTCCAGTGCCATAGTGAGGCCCACCGGAAATTGGAGGAGCAGCACCTCATATTTCGCTTGGGCAGCTTGCAGCCCAGCGGTATGAACATTGAAATCTCCAACTTTAGACAGTTCCTCTGTCTCTCTCCTATTCCCCCCTCCACTTCCCAGTTCTCCCACTGTCTTTCTGTCTCCACCTATATCCTTATAGAAGTTCTCCTCCTCTCTTCGACGAGAGTTTAGCAACATGCTCTCTCGCTGCTCCCCCTCTGTGATTTCTCCTGCCCTCCTACTCCTTCTCTCCCGAGATGCTGCCTGACCTGCTGAGTTACTCCAGCATTTTGTGCGATTTGTACCAGCATCTGCAGTTATTTTCTTATACTACTGGTTGCTCCACTGCGATTTCTCTTCGAGGTATGTCCACTTTGAAGAAGTTCTCCTCCTCTCTTCGACGAGAGTTTAGCAACATGCTCTCTCGCTGCTCCCCCTCTGTGATTTCTCCTGCCCTCCTACTCCTTCTCTCCCGAGATGCTGCCTGACCTGCTGAGTTACTCCAGCATTTTGTGCGATTTCCACCTATATCCTTTCTTTGTCCCGCCCCCCTGACTTCAGTCTGTAGAAGGGTCTCGACCCGAAGCGTCACCTATTCCCGCGCGGACTAATGTGATACACTCTCTCCCCTTTCACTCTCCGCTTCTCTCTCTCACACTCACCCCATCTCTCTCGCTCCTCTCCTTTGACTAAATAAACTAAACTAAATTAAAGAGCTCTAGGGGCGAGCGGAATCAAGGAATATGGGGAGAAGCATGCACAGGTTACTGATTGTGGATGATCTGCCATGATCACACTCTCTCTCTCTCTCTCTCTCTCTCTCTCTCTCTCTCTCTCTCTCTCTCTCTCTCTCTCTCTCTCTCTCTCTCTCTCTCTCTCTCTCTCTCTCTCTCTCTCTCTCTTTCTCTCTCTCTCTTTCTCTCTCTCTCTCTTTCTCTCCCCTGTGCACTATATAAGACTACATTTAAAAGTCACAGAGCCATGGAGTCATGCAGCACGGAAATATCCAGCCCAACTCGCCCGCTCCAATGCAACTTACCCCTTCTATCCCAGTCCCACCTGCCAGCGTTTGCCCCATATCCCTCTCAACCCGTCCCATCCACGTACATGTCCAAATGTTTCTTAAACGGTGCACTAGTACATGCCTCTGACAGCCCGTTCTATACACCCACGACCCTGTGTGTACCAGGACATTCTGGGTTTTTTTATGTGCGAGACTTGTAGCCTATGCCTGTCTTTCCTCATATAGGCACAGACACAAAGTAAACCAGCTCGGAGTTCAGAGGCGGTTCCATCTAACAAGTCGGTTCATTAAAGGCCTTATCGACGCACAAAGGGAAACACTCTGAGGAGACCCACCTCTCTCTCCTCTCCTGTCCTCTCTCCCCCTCTCCCCCTCTCCTCCCTCTCTCACCCTACCGCCTCTCTCTCTCAAACATCTCTCTCTCTCCCCCCTCTCCAATTCTATTATCAGTTATGACCTTATGACAAACGGGGGAAGGATTGCGGAGTGGAGGAGGTGTGTGGGAAAGAGAAGGGGAGTAGTGTGTGAATGAGAGGAGTGGGGAGAGAGAGTGCGGTGGAGCGTGGGGAGAGATATGGGGGAGTGTGGGGAATGTGAGAGGAGGAGTGTGGGCAGAGAGGGGGATGTGTGTGGGGAGAGAGACGAGGAGGCATGTGGGGGAGAGAGGGGAGGAGTGTGGGGGAAAGAATGGGAGGAGTGCTGAGTGTGTGGGGAGAAAGCAGGAGTGTGGGGATGGAGAGTGGGAGGAGAGTGGGGAGAGAGGGAGTGCGGAGAGAGGGGGATGTATATGGAGAGATAGATTGGAGGAGTGTGGCAAGACAGAGGGGAGTGTGGGGAGAGAGTGGGGTGGAGTGTTGAGAGAGGGGACGAGGTGGGAAAGCAGAATCAGAAATGTGAGGAAAGAGAGAGGACAGAGAATGGGAGGAGGGAGAGAGAGAGAGAGAGTGAGGTGTGTTGGGAGAGACGCATAATGCGTTATTCTTTCAATCGTGTCCCGCAGAAAGTTATTGACTCATTAACCGCTGCCTATTAAAGTGAAAATAACAAATATATACGTCTGCACCCGCCAACGTGGATAGAAGAACAAGATGCAGTGAGAGCTCATTACAGATGAGATTAATTACTGAGAATGTTACTGTTTATCCAAACCTACCTCTGACCACACTGATAATTTCACTGCTTATCCGGACCCATCACTGGCCACACTGATAATATGACTGCTTATCCAGACCCATCACTGACCACACTGATAATGTCACTGCTTATCCAGACCGATCACTGACCACACTGATATTATCACTGCTTATCCGGACCTTTGACAAAGTCTCCCTTGGTAGACCGATCCAGGAGGTGAAGGCACACGGGGTTAACAGTGACTTGATCGCATGAATTCAGAGATGTCTGAATGATAGAGACAGAGGGTTGTGGTGGAAGGGCAATATTCAGGCTGGATGTCTGTGACCAGTAGTGATACACGGGGATCAGTGCTGGGACCTCTGCTGTTTGTGATACACATAAATGACTTGTGCATGAATATACACGGGTTGCTTTGTAAGTTTGCGGATGACACCAAGATTTCTGGGGTTGAGGAATGTGAGGGAGGCTGTCTCAGTATTTAGTGGCGTATAGATCAAGTAGAGAGATGGGAGGGGTGGGGGAAATCACAGATGCAAATTATTCTGAGCAAATGAGAGATGTTGCAATTTGGGACGTCAAATGTGAGTTCAAACTATATAATTAATGGCATGACCCTTAACATCAGTGATGTATAAAAGTATCTTGCAATACAGGTAAACAGCTCCCTGAATGTGATAACGGCAGTGGACAGTTGTAAAGAGGCATATGGTACAGTTTCGTTCATTGGTCAAGGAGTGGTGGTCTATCGCAGGGATTGGTGCTGCGCTCATTGTTGTTTGTCATCTGTGTCAATGAGTTGCCTGAGAATGTAACGGACTAATGTATAAGTTTGCAGTTGACACTGAATTAGGTGGTATCACAGGCATTGAAAAATGATTGGCAAGGTTTAGAGCAGGAACTTTTTCAAATTGGAAAGTGGGCTGAGAAATGGCAAATGGTGCTTCTTGCAGATGTGTGAGATTTTAAATTAGGGAAGACCAGCCAGGGCATGATCTTCACCGCGAATGGTAGTTAGCTGGGTAGTGTTGTAGAGCAGAGGGAACTCAGAATAAAAGTACATAGTTGCAAGAAAAGGGACGTAACAGGGGGATAGGGCGGTGGGGAAGGTTTTTTTCCCACTGTCTTCATCAGCCAGTGAATAAAATTTAAAAGTTGGAAAGTTATGTTCAGTTGGGCAAGACTTTGTTGAAGACGCACTTGGATACGTCACCATGTTTAGGAAATATGCCACTAATTTGTAAAGTGCAGAAAATAATTTCAACACGTTGCCAGAAAACAAGGGTCGGAGCTACAGGGAAATGTTGGGCTCGCCAGGACTTTATTCCATTGAGCGCAGCAGGCAGTGCAGTGACCTCATAGAGGTGGACAGTGTCATAGGTAACGTCATAATGGGAACACTAAGACATTTGGACAGGTACATGAGGGGAATGGTTTAGAGGGAGATGATCCATATGCCGGGAAATGGGAATAGTTCAGATGAACTAAAATGCATCACCCCTCCCCATGAAACATGGCAACCTTTGTCTGAAATTTGCGTCAGGGACAGCACTAACATACAAACTGCTTTTAAATAGCCCTTGGATATTTTATTACCACAGAACTCGAGCTTTGAAATCAGAGGAATTTAACATCAATAAATGTCCACTCTTCTCAAAGGTGCAGATTAAGCAGAAAACATTATAATTGCCTGTCACGTACATTGGTCATTTTTAATAACAGTCCCTGATCATTGAAGTGTTTATTTCAGTTTCTACGAGTGCCTGGTTTGCACTGCATGATGGGAGATATGCTCTCTTGAATTGCTTGATAAATAAGCACATAAATGAAGTCTGCGTGTGTGGCAGCTTTCTCTGTGCCGCTGTGTGGACAGCCCGGACGGATGAGTTGGTCATTTACTCTCAGACCGACCTTACTGTCTGGTCTGTGGGTTTGAATTAACATCTACCTGTCACCTGGTCTGAAGTGGTTCACCACAATATAAACTGCAGATTGAACAGAGCCACAGCTAATGTTCACCGGCTGGAACTAATATTCCCCACTGGGCGAAGTACACAGAACATTTAGCCATCTCCCCCTTTCTCAGATCTGAAGCTGCATTTTAATTTTCAGCATTATGTGTTATTCTTTCAAATGTATGCCGGAGAGAGTTAATTAGCATTTCTAACCTGTTAATTAAGAAGAAAATAATAAGTTAACGCATCTTCAGCTGCCGTGTTTACCAGCGTGGATAGAGCAGCAAGATGGAATTAGTGCTCATTAAAGTTTAGATTAATTATGGATACTGAACGAATTAACAATAGACAATAGGTGCAGGAGTAGGCCATTCGGCCGTTCGATCCAGTACCACCATTCAATGTGATCATGGCTGATCATTCTCAATCAGTACCCCGTTCCTGCCTTCTCCTCATACCCCCTGACTCCGCTATCCTTAAGAGCTCTATCTAGCTCTCTCTTGAATGCATTGGGAGAATTGAGCTCCACTGCCATCTGAGGCAGAGAATTCCACAGATTTACAACTCTCTGAAAACGTTTTTCCTCATCTCCGCTCTAAATGGCCTACCCTTTATTCTTAAACTGTGACCCCTTAATAATCTTATATGTTTCGATCAAATCCCCTCTCATCCTTCTAAATTCCAGTTTATACAAGCCTCGTCGCTCCAGTCTTTCAACATATGACAGTCCCGCCATTCCGGGAATTAACCTAGTAAATCTACGCTGCACGCCCTCAATAGCAAGAATATCCTTCCTCAACCCCTTTAGAATCGAACATTTGAATTAAAAGGAAGGGATTCTTTGAGAAGATGTGGGAAAAATGGATCGTTTATTTCAGCCATGACACCAACTGGATAAATGCCGAGCTAGATATTGGAAGACTGTGTTGTATAGAACTAGATGGTATGTTTGTGCGAATATTGAAATATCTCTAGATAACCAATCATTGTTACTTTTTTATATTTTATTTGGTAAGTGTACCACACTGTCTTGTTCAAATGTATTTATTTATCTATTTATCTCCTTCATTTATTTAGTTATCAATTCATTTATTTATTTAATTTTATTGTTTTTCTTATTTTATTTTATTCATGTTGATGGTGTTGTACTGTTTTGTATATTTCTCAGTGAAAAAACAATAAAAACAGAAGAGACAAAAAAGAAAGAATTCTTTATTTCACATCATATCAAATGTAAAACATCGGGGGCAGATTTAATGAGATCATGTCACTGCTTATCCAGACCCATCACTGACCACACTGTTAATGTCACTGCTTATCCAGACCCATCACTGACCACACTGATAATGTCACTGCTTATCCAGAGAGAAAGAGAGTGAAGAGTGTGGGGAGGAAGAGGGGAGGAACGTGGAGAGAGAGGGAGGTGTGTGGGGAGAGAAATGGGAGGAGTGGAGGGAGGGGATGGAGGGTGGGAAGGGAGGGGGTTGGGGAGAGGAATTGAATAGTGTGGGGAGAGAGAGGGAGTGGGGAAATAGAGTAGGCAGGATGAATGTGGGGAGCGAGAGAGGAGTGTGAGGAGAGAGAGGGGGATTGTGGGGAGAATGACGGGGAGGACTGTGGGGAGAGAGGGGGTTTTAGGGGATGGGGAGGGACGAGTGTGAGAGAGAGGGTGGAAGGATTGTGTGGGGAGTGGGATGAATGTGGGGATGGAGGGGGGAGTGGGGGAGAGTGGGGGAGAGGGAGAGGAGATGGGTGTGAGAGAGAGAGGAAGGTGTGTGGTGAGAGAGAGAGGGAGGAGTGTTGAGGGAGGATGGGGATTGTGGAGAGAAATGAGGAATGTGGGAATTGAGAGGGGAGGACTGTGGGGAGAGGGGGGAGTGGGCAATAGACAATAGACAATAGGTGCAGGAGGAGGCCATTCAGCCCTTCGAGCCAGCACCGCCATTCTATGCGATCATGGCTGATCACTCTCAATCAGTACCCCGTTCCTGCTTTCTCCCCATACCCCCTCACTCCGCCATCCTTAAGAGCTCTATCCAGCTCTCTCTTGAAAGCATCCAACGAACTGGCCTCCACTGCCTTCTGAGGCAGAGAATTCCACACCTTCACCACTCTCTGACTGAAAAAGTTCTTCCTCATCTCCGTTCTAAATGGCCTACCCCTTATTCTTAAACTGTGGCCCTTGTTCTGGACTCCCCCAACATTGGGAACATGTTTCCTGCCTCTAATGTGTCCAATCCCCTAATTATCTTATATGTTTCAATAAGATCCCCCCTCATCCTTCTAAATTCCAGTGCATATAAGCCTAATTGCTCCAGCCTTTCAATATACGACAATCCCGCCATTCCGGGAATTAACCTACGGAGAGAGAGGAGTGTGAAAGAGAGGGAGTGTTGCCAGAGACAGTGCGGAACAGATTCACCAGGATGTTATCTGGAATGGACAGCATTAGTTTGTAGACAGTATCAATTGTGTGCGATTGGTCTCCATGGAACGCAGGAGGATGAGGGGTGATCTCAGAGACGTGTTTTAGATCATGAAAGGAATAGATCGGGCGATGCTCAGGTTCTCCTGCCCTTAGTAGGAGAATCGAGGTCCAGAGGACACACGTTTAAGGTGAAGGGGAAATGATTGAATAGGAATCTGAGGGGTAACGTTTTCACACAATAGGTGGTGGATGTATGGAACAAACTGCCAGATGAGGAATTTGAGGCGGGGACTATCCCAACGTTTATGAAATAGTTAGACAGGTTGGGTACATGAATAGGACAGATTTGGTGGGATATGGACCAATGCAGACAGGTGGAACTAGCGTAGATGGGGCCTGTTGGCTGACGTGGGCAAGTTGGGCCGAAGGGCCTGATTCCACACCATATCTATCTATGACTATATGAGTACAGGGCTGAACTACCTCCTCTGAAAGTTCGTTCCACACACCCACCACGGGTTTTGGCAACATCCTCGTAAATCTCCTCCATCACCTTTCCAGATTGACACCATCTTTCCTGTATCATGGTGCCCAAAACTGAACACAATACTCCAAATGCAGCCTCACCAACGTCTTACACAACCGCAACATAACCTCTATACACAATGCTCTGACAAAAGACGGCCAATGTAACAAAATACTTTTTGACCACACTATCAACCTGTGACACTATGTACCTATTTCAACACACTATGTACCTGTCGTCCTATATCCCTTTGTTCTACAGTTAATTCACATTTCTGCCTCGTTTCCAGGTCAACGGTACTGACACTTCTGAACTCACTGACGGTTTCACTTCCCATGTGCGTCTGATTGTGAATACACTTGCACTACAGCTGAACATCCAAATAAAGAATAATCAAGACTTAACTGCTCCTCCAAGTGCAGCGCTCTCCTCAGTCATACTTCAAATATCTGCGAAGCCCTTTTGTGTAGTTCTGGTCACCATATTATACCAATGATGTCCTATTGCCAGAGGCGGTGGTGAACAGATTCACCAGGATGTTATCTGGAATGGACAGCGTTAGTTTGAGGACAGATTTGATCAGGTGGGATTGATCTTATTGGAGCAAGAATGTACATGGACGACCTTACTGAGGCTTGTAAAATTATGTCAACTACAGCAGGGTTGAGTAGATGGTCGCAGTTATTTCCCAGGCTGGGAGAATCTGAACCCAGAGAAGTTACGTTTAATCGAAAGGGGAGAGATTTAAGGGAATTCTGACTTCAAAGATGGTGCAATCTTTTCATTTGAGGCGGTGGGGACAGATACCATCTCAGCAAATAAACAGCATTTGGACAGGCGTTTGTTTCGGATAGGAATGGACAGATATGGGACAAATACAGGTGAATGAGATTACCGTAGATAGGTATCTCGGTCCGCATGGACCGCTGGGCTGAAGGGCCTGTTTCCCTGTTGTTCACATGACTGGAATCAGCGGTTCTGTAATCACTAATGTGCTCTGTCATCGGCCTCCCCAGTTGTAGCCACATTGCAGACACATCACTGATACTGTACAGTGGCGATACTGTATTGGGTGGTGGTGTCACCAACAACGGAGGCACATTGTTCATCTCCCTCGCAAGTGTCCAACAGGTGCTTCACTCTCCTTAAACTAAACTCTAGCCTAGAAATCCGAGGAATTAAACGCCAATAGGTGTCGAATGTTCTCACACCTGCAGTTTAAACAACAAAATGATATAACTGCCTATCATATACGTTGGTCGTTTTAATATGTCTCGGATCATTGAAGTGTTTCTTTCAGTTTCTATGTGTACCAGATATACACAACAGGAAGGGAGAAATGCTCTCTTGAATTAATTAATAAATAGGCACAGAAATACAGACTGAGTGTGCGTGAGAGCTCTCTTAACTTCACTGGAATTTAGGATGAGAGAGGATCTTGTCGAAACATACAGAATTCTGAAGAAGGGTCTCCACCTATTCCTTCTCCCAAGAGATGCTGCCTGTCCCGCTGAGTTACTCCAGCTTTTTGTGTCTATCTTCTGTTGAAACCAGCATCTACAGTTCCTTCTTACACATATGCATATCGTAAGGGATTGGACAGGCTAGATACAGGAAAAATATTCCCGATGTTGTGGGAGTCCAGAAAAGGGATCACAGTTTACGAATAAGGGGTAGCTCAATTATTACTGAGATGAGGAAAAACTAATCTGTCGTCGACCTCCCCAGTTGAGATGAATTGTGAATCTGTGGAATTCTCTGCCACAGAAGTCAGTGGAGGCCAATTCACAGGAGGTTTTCAAGAGAGAGTCAGATATGGCTCTTACTGCTAACGGAATAAAGCTGCATGGGGAGAAAGCAGGAACGGGGTACTGATTTAGGATGGTCGGCCTTGATCATATTGAATGGCGGTCCTGGCTCAAAAGGCCAAATGGCAAATTCCTGCAACTATTTTCTATGTTTCTATGTTTCTGAACCATTGTGGACAGCCCAGACGGGTGAGTTGGTCATTAACTCTCAGACCGACTTTGTTGTCAGATCTGTAGGTTTGAATTAGCATCAACCTGTCAACTGGTCTGAAGTAGTTCAATAAAAAATAAACTGCAGATTGAACAGAACCTTGCCTTGTGTTCACCGGCTGGAACTAATATTCCCCACTGGGTGAATGGCACAGCACAATTGCTCAACTCTCCCTATCTCAGATCTGAAGCTGCATTTTAATTTTCAGCATTATGTGTTATTCTTTAAATTGTGTGCCGGAGAGAGGCAATTAGTATTTATAACGATTGTTAATTAAGATGAAAATCGCAAATGAATGCATCTTCACCTGCCGTGTTTACCAGCGTGGATAGAGCAGCAAGATGGAGTTAGTGCTCATTGCAGATGAGATTAATTACAGATACTGAACGTACGTTAACCCTTTACAGTCAAACATCTGCAATAATGCAAATCATATGTTTGTTATCCACTTTGGTATAAAATATAAAACACAGGAGTTAAGATGAAATGGAAGTATCACAACCTGATGCTTAGACAGAGAAACATAGAAAAATAGAAAACAATTGCAGGAGTGGGACATTCGGCCCTCGAGCCTGCACCACCATTCAACATGATCATGGCTGATCATCCTAAATCAGTAACCCGTTCCTGCTTTCTCCCCATATCCTTTGTTTCCGTGACCCGAAGTGCTATATCTAACTTTTGCTTGAAAGCATCCAGTAAATTGGCCTCCACTGCCTTCTGTGGCAGAGAATTCCACAGATTCACAACTCCCTGGGTGAAAAGTTTATCCTCACATCAGTCCTAAATAGTAAACCTCTTATTCTAAAACTGTGACCCCCGGACTCCCCCAACATCGGGAACATATTTTCTCATACAGCCTGTCCAATCCCTTAAGAATTTTATGTTTCTATAAGATTATAAGATCAGTGATAATGTCACTGCTTATCCCGACCCACCACTGACCACACTGATAATGTCACTGCTTATTCAGACCCATCACTGACCACACTGATAATGTCACTGCTTATCCAGACCCATCACTGACCACACTGATAATGACACTGCTTATCCAGACCCATCACTGACCACACTGATAATGTCACTGCTTATCCAGACCCATCACTGACCACACTGATAATGTCACTGCTTATCCATAGCCATCACTGACCACACTGATAATGTCACTGTTTATCCAGACCCATCACTGACCCCCCTGATAATGTCACTGTTTATCCAGACCCATCACTGACCACACTGATAATGTCACTGTTTATCCATAGCCATCACTGACCACACTGATAATGTCACTGCTTATCCAGACCATCACTGACTGCACTGACGTCACACACAGGTAATTTCTTTGAATCATCCATTCCAAGGACATCTCACATAACAACCAGTTCCGTCGCACAATGCTCAGATATATTTTCACCAGTGAAATCATTGGCAACATTGGCCTCGTGCTGAGCCACGGTAGATGATTGAACAAATATGCAGGTTACTGACCCACAGCTAACCATTGAACAGAAACTCTGACTGTTAATGTTAAAAAACAAGTGTGATTAACATGATTTGGCTTGAAGTGGATGATCAGCGATGGTAACAAAGAATGGCGGTGCTGGCTCGAAGGGCCTAATGGCCTCCTCCTGCACCTATTTTCTATGTTTCTATGTTTCGAAGTGAATCTGTTCTCCGATCCCAGGACAGAGATCTATGGACAAGTGAGGAATGTCTTACTGCCCTATTTGTGCACACACCCTCCAGTTACAGAGAATCTTAGAGGCTTCGGCCCAGACTGCCCACACTGGCCAACATCCACACTAGTCCCACCTGCCTTCGATCGGCACATATTCCTATCAATGGCTAATCGATGCCTGTCTAAATGGTCCTTCAAGTTTGAGAGAGTATTTTTGTGTTAGCACCTTAATATAATACATTTTATAATGAGTAGCTTTAGTATCTCTGTACCTGATAGTACCTTTTATAGTCAGCTTTTCTAAGAAGTGAGCAAAAAAGGTCGATCAGGGCAGATCTGTAGATATTGAATACATGGACTTCAGCATTGTATTCGAGAAGGTTCCTCGTGGTAGCTTGCTCTTGAAGGTTAGATCGCATGAGACGCAAGGAGAGATAGCTGAATGGATAGCAAATTGGCTTCATGGAAGGAAGCAGAGGGTGATAGTGGAAGGTTGCTTCTCAGACTGGACGCCAGTGACTAGTGGCATGCGTCAGGGTTCGCTGCTGGGCCCGTTACTGTTTGTCATCTATATCAAAGATTTGGATGAGATCACGCAGCGGCAAGATTAGCAAGTTTGTAGTTGAAACACAAGTGGGTTGTTTTGCAGTCAGTAAAGATGTTTGTTATGAAGTGCAATATGATCTTTATCGATTAGTCACGTGTACTGAGGAATGGTTGATGGAATTAATGCAGATAAATATGAGAAGCATAGAAACATAGAAAATAGGTGCAGGAGGAGGCCATTTGGCCCTTCTAGCCAGCACCGCCGTGCATTGTGATCATGGCAAAGCATCCACAATCAGTAACCTGTGCCTGCCTTCTCCCCATATCCATTGATTCCGCTTGGCCCTAGAACTCCAGCTAACTCTCTTGTAAATTCATCCAGTGTGTTGGCCTCCACTGCCTTCGTAGGCAGAGAATTCCACAAATTCACAACTCTCTGGGTGAAAAAGTTTTTTTTCACCTCAGTTTGAAATGGCCTCCCCTTTAATCTTAGACTGTGCCCCCCTTGTTCTGGACTCCCCCAACATCGGGAATTTTTTCCCTGCATCTAGCTTCTCCAGTCCTTTTATAATTTTATCCATTTCTATAGGATTCCATCTCATACATCTGAATTCCAGTGAATACAAGCCCAGTCTTTCCAATCTTTCCTCATTTGACAGTCCCGCCATCCCGGGGATTAACCTCGTGATTCAACGATGCACTGCCTCAATCGCAAGGATGTCCTTCCTCAAATTAGGAGACCAAAACTGCACACAATATTCCAGATGTAGTCGCACCATTGCCCTATACAAATGCAGAAGGACCTCTTTACTCCTATAGTCAAATCAAAGTATGGTATTGCAAAGTGAGGTATTGCATTTTGAGAAATCTAACCTGGGCAGGACCGACACAGTGAATGGTAGGGTTCTGGGTAGTGTTGTAGGGCAGAGGGATCTAGGAGTGCAGGTGCACAGTTCCTTGAAGGCGGAAGCACAGGTCGATCTGGTGTTGACAAAAAGGCTTTTGGCACATTGGCCTTTATCAGCCAGAGTATGGAGTATGGATGTTGGGAGGTCATGTTGCAGTAATATAAGACCTTCGTGAGGCTGCATTTGGAGTATTATGTTCTGTTCTGGGTACCGTGTTATAGGAAAGACGTTGCCAAACTGGAAACGTTCCAGGTACATTTTACGAGGATAGTGCCAGTGTCTGACCTGTAGGAAGAGGTTGAGTAGGCTCGGACTATCCATTGGAGCACAAGAGGAAGAGGGGTGATCTTATTTAGGTGTATTTGATCATGAGAGGAATTGATCGGATAAATGCACAGATTCTCTTGCCCTGAGTACGAGAATCGAGCTCCAGAGGACATACTTTTAACATGAATAGGAAAAGCTGTCATTGGAATCGGTGGGATAACTCTTTCACACAAAGGGTGGTGGATGCATGGAACAAGCTGCCAGAAGAGGTAGTTGAGGCAGGGACAATCCCAACATTTAAGAAATTGTTAGACAGGTACACGAATAGGACGGGTTTGGAGGGATATGGATGAAACGGAGGCAGGTGGGAGCAGGGACATGTTGGACGGTGTGGGCAAGTTGGGCCGAAGGGCCTGTTTCCACAACGTATCACTCCATGACTCTATGAGCACCGGCCTGAAAAACCTCCTCTGGCAACTCGTTCCATTCACCCACCAAACTTTGTGTGATAAATTACCCCTCAGGTTCCGATGAAATGTTCCCACCTCATCTTAAACCTCCGTCCCATGGTTCTTGCTTCCCCTTCTCTGTGCGCCTGCCAGGTGCATTCCTTTCATTATTTTGTTCACCTCTAAAAGATCACCCCAGTTAATCCTGCGCATCAAAGAATAAATTACTAGCCTGCTGAATCTGTGGCTGTAGACCAGGCCCTCCAGTCCTGGCAACATCCTCGTAAATCTGCTCTACGCCCTTTGCAGATTTACACCATTTTCCCGATACTACGGTGCCCAACACTGAACACAATAATCTAAATATGGACTCACCAACGTCTTAAACAATTGCAACATGACCTCCCAACTTCAAAACTCAAAGCTCTCGCTGATGAAGGCCAATGTGCCTAAACCCTTTTTGACCAAACTATTTACCTATGACGCTACTTTCAACGGACTGTGTATCTGTCGTGCTAGATCCCTCTGCTCTACAGTTAATGCATCTTTTTGTCTCGGTTCCAGCTCATCGGTACTGACACCCCTGAACTCACTGATGGTTTCACTTCCAATATGCGTCTGATTCTGAACAAACTTGCATTGCAGCTGAACATCAAAATGAAGACAAATCAAGACTTAACTGCCCTTACACATGCAGCGGCCTCCTCAGTTGTCCATCAAATATCTGCGAGGCTCTTTTGTGTAGTTCTGGTCAACATATCATGCAAATAATGTCCTATTGCCAGCGACAGTGCGGAACAGATTCACCAGGATGTTATCTGGAATGAATAGTAATACGACAGATTAGATCTGTGCTGGGCTCACTGTTGTTTACCATCCATATCAATGAGTTGCATGAGATTGTACAAATACTATTTTTTAAGTTTGCAGTTGACACTAAAGTAGATGGTATCACAGAATGTGAAAATGTTTAGCAAGAATTAAAGCAGGAACTTTTCAAATTGGAAAGTGGGCTGAGAAATAGAATGGTGTTTCTTCCAGATAAGTGTGAGGGTTTAATTTTGGAAAGTCAAATCAGGGCATGATCTTCACCGTGAATGGTAGTTAGCTAGGGAGTGTTGTAGAGCAGAGGGATCCATAAATTAGAAGTAACTTCAGCAAGTCTGCAGATGACACAATGCTGGGTGGCAGTGTGAACTGCAAAGAGGATGTTAGGAGGTTGCAGGGTGACTACGCCAGGTTGATTGGGTGGGCAGATGCATGGCAGATGCAATATAATGTAGATAAATGTGAGGTTATCCACTTTGGCGGCAAATACAAAGAGACAGATTATTATCTTAATGGTGTAAGATAAGGTAACGGGGAAGTGCACAAGACATGGATGTCCTTGTACACCAGTCACCGAAAGTGAGCGTGCAGGTACAGCAGGCATTGAAGAAAGCTAATGGCATGTTGGCCTTCATACCGAGAGGATTTGTGTAAAGGAGCAAAGAGGACCAACCGCTGTTGTATTGAGCCATGGTGAGACCACATCTTGAGTAATATGTGCAGTTTTGGTCTCATAATTTGAGGGAGGACGTCCTTGCTTTTGAGGCAGTGCAGTGTAGGTTCACGAGGTTAATCCCTGGGATGGCGGGACTGTCATATGAGGAAAGATTGGAAAGACTGGGCTTGTATTCACTGGAGTTTAGAAGGATGAGAGGGGATCTTATAGAGACGCATAACATTATAAAAGTACTGGCCAGGCTAGATGAAGGAAAAATATTTCCATTGTTGGGGGAGTCTAGAACCAGGGGTCACAGTCTAAGAATAAATGGGAGGCCATTTAAAACTGAGGTGAGAAGAAACTTTTTCACCCAGAGACCTGTGAATTCATGGAATTTTCTGCCACAGAAGGCAATGGGGGCCAATTCACTGGATGAATTTAAAAGAGAGTTAGACAGAGCTCCAGGGGCTAGTGGAATCAAGGGATATGGGGAGAAGGCAGGCACAGGTTACAGATTGTGGATGATCAGCCATGATCACCTTGAATGGCGATGCTGGCTCGAATGGCCTAATGGCCTCCTCCTGCATCTATTTTCTATGTTTCTAAGTTTCCATGTTACATAGTTCGAAGAAAAGGGACCAAACAGGGAGACAAAGTGGTGGAGAAGGTTTTTTGAAGCACTGTCTTCATCAGTCAGTGAATAAAATTTAGAAGTTGGAAAGTTATATTCAGTTGGACAAGACGTTGGTAAGGACGCACTTGGAGTAATTTATATCTTTTTCGTCACCATATTTTATAAAAATGCCAATAATTTGTAAAGAGTGCAGAATATATTTTAGAACACGTTGCCAGGAAACAAGGGTAGGTGCTATAGGGAAAGGCTGGGCACGCCTGGACTTTATTCCATGGAGCGCAGCAGGCAGAGCAGTGATCTCATAGAGGGGCATAGTATCATAGGTAACATAGTAATATCAACTCAAAGTCATTTGGACAGGTACATGAGGGGAA
>NW_027601864.1:54000-61014 GCF_053455715.1 Rhinoraja longicauda
TGGAAAGCCTGTGCCGCGTTCTTCAAACCGAAAGGCATACGCAACCATTCAAACAACCCGAACGGAGTTATAGTTGCAGTTTTTTGTATGTCCTCCGGTCGCACTGGAATCTGATGATATCCTCGCACCAAATCGATTTTGGAAAACACTACCGCACCTTCCAGCCCAGACGAAAAGTCCTGTAGGTGCGGTATGGGGTAGCGATCAGCCGTGGTGACAGCATTGAGATGCCGATAATCGCCACATGGCCTCCACCCCCCAGATGCCTTGGAGACCATGTGTAACGGCGAGGCCCACGGGCTGTCAGACTGAC
The DNA here is from genome assembly GCF_053455715.1 of Rhinoraja longicauda. Taxonomy (NCBI): domain Eukaryota; kingdom Metazoa; phylum Chordata; class Chondrichthyes; order Rajiformes; family Arhynchobatidae; genus Rhinoraja; species Rhinoraja longicauda. The sequence continues at coordinate 54,314 of NW_027601864.1, forward strand.
GGACAATTCCCATTTCCTCCATCTTCCTGAACTCCTCCTTTGCCACCACCAGTTTGTCTGGCGGTAGTCTCCTGGCCCGAGCGAAAACGGGAGGGCCTTCGGTGCGGATGTGATGGACCACACCGTGTTTAGCCGAAGGCGCGTCGAAACGTTGAACGAGCAGCTCTGGGAACTCGGCCAGAATCGCAGCATACGAGTCGGGGGCCGCGACGACGGCCTGGACAGTAGGGCTGAGCGAGGAGGCGATTGTCGGAGCGACATGTTCGTCTTCGGCGGAAGGTCGGAGGTCGTTACCGCGGACATCAGGAACCAGTGAAAAAGCCCAGAGAAAATCTGCGCCCAGGATCGCTTGTTTGACGTCGGCTATGATGAATGGCCATTCGTACGTGCGGAGGCCTAAACCCAGGGACATCTTCCGTGTACCGAAAGTGCGAATTGGGCTGCCGTTCACCGCGATGAGGGTGGGACCTGTCTTACCCGATCTGGTTTCGAGGTCGGTCGGCGGCACTATGCTGACGATGGGTCCCGTGTCTACCAAAAATTCTGTGTCCGTGAATCGATCATGGACATAGAGGCGCCGGTTCTGGCCAATCGTAACTGCCCCTATGTACGACCGGCCGAGGCATTTCCCGCGAAGGTACAAGGCAAACGACAGTTGCGGGATTCGTTACCCCATCGTAGGTGATAATAGCACCAGCCGCGCTTGTGCGGATCTTTTTGGCGGGCTTTCGGAGAATTGGCGGGAGACGTGGCGCCATCTTGCTGCCGCTGTGGCGTGGGCGCCGATGTCGAGACTTTGTTAATCGAACTATTTGCCTTATTTTTTCCCGCCATGAGCGCGTCCGCTTTCGCTGCATATGCTTCGGGGTCCTTAAAAGAACAATCCGTAAGCAGCAGTCGGAAATCCTCGGGGAGTTTTTCGCGGAATGCCTGCTCAAACATCGGGCAATCCGTATGCTCACCGGCTAGCACCATCATTTCGGCCATGAGGACGGAAGGCAGTTTGTCTCCAAGCTCCGGTAGGTGCAGAAGTTTTGCCGCACCACCATGCTTTTTTAACCCGAAGGTCCGCATTAATACCTTCTTCATGGTTTCATACTTGTCTTCCGCAGGTGAATTTATTATGAACCGCATCACGCGCTTGGTTGTGTCCGGCGATAGCGCGCTGACGAGGTAGAAATACTTCGTGGAATCATCCGACACCTTCTTTATATGGAATTGGGCCTCGGCGTGGATAAACCAAGCTTGCGGTGCGTACGTCCAAAATAACGGAAGATGAACGTCCGCCGCGCTTGACTCCGGTGTGCCCTGCTCAGTCATCGTCAACGAGGCGTCGGGTTTTTCTCAGTCGGTGATCGTCCAGATCACTTCGGGGTCACCAATATGGCGAGTCCGAAACTTGTAGTTGTAGATGAAGTTTATTGCAACCGCAATACACGAATACAGAATCAAAACAACAAGTCGCAGGACAACCAATATAAACTTACTGTCTTCCTTGAAGACTCAGACGAACTAACTAAATCGGGCGCCAAACGCACCCATGACATCGCTGGCCAATCAGCGATGTCCTTCCCTGGACCAATCCCCATGGTCGCGTTCCCACGTGACCTCGCTGGCCAATCCGAGGGTTCGACGACCTAGACCATTCTCCATGGTCGCTACAGTACGATGCATTAGTTGGATTGAACATTTGAGAGATTTTGCATGATTATTACAATGATTTTAATGCGTTTAATACCCCAGAACAGCTGCAATTTTGCTTTAATGCAAGGCCTGCGCTGCATTTAACATTGCAGGAGCCTGCAAAGTTGTTCTAATGCGTTGCATTAATTGCATTTAACATTTGAGAGGTTTTGCAAAATGATTGCAATTAATTTTATTGCATTTAACATCCCAGAGGTTGCAATATTGCTTTAATGCAAGGCCAGCGCTGCATTTAACAATGCAGCAGCCTGCAAAGTTATCCTAATACGATGCATTAGTCGCATTTAACATTTGAGAGGTTTTGCAGGATTATTATTGCATTTCACATCGCAGGGCCCACACACACCGCGCTGGGCCCACACCCACCGCGCTGGGCCCACACCCACCGCGCTGGGCCCACGGACACCGCGCTGGGCGCACACACACCGCGCTGGGCCCACACACACCGCGCTGAGCCCACACACACCGCGCTGGGCGCACACACACCGCGCTGGGCCCACACACACCGCGCTGGGCCCACACACACCGCGCTGGGCCCACACACACCGCGCTGGGCCCACACACACCGCGCTGGGCCCACACACACCGCGCTGGGCCCACACACACCGCGCTGGGCCCACAGCCCCCACCAGGCAGAGCCCCATAGCACTGCTGGGTCCTACTGCCCACCCCCTACTACAGGTAACTGCAGCAGGGGTTCCACTGGGTCTTCCCCTTCCCCCTCTAGCCAGGCGACCCCCAGTACTCCCCACATCGGTCCTCATGCCCCCCTCTGCCCTGCTAACCCACCACCCCCCCACCATACATCCCCTCCACCTGCCCCCTGCACCCATCCGACCCCAACCCCCACCATTGCCGTTTGTTCACCATCCCCCCTGACCTCCCCCTTTCAGACACCGAACAGTCGGTCCTCAGCAGAGGCCTTACCTTTGTTCCCCTCCGCCCCCACATCAACGAGTTCCGCGTCCGCCATGACGTGGAGCTCTTCTTCCACCGCCTCCGCCTCCGAGCCTTTTACCATGGTAAGGAGTCCCGATCCCCCCACTGATGACCCCTTCTCCCGTCTCCAACGGACCCATTCCTCTTAGACCCCCCTGGTTGGCCAACTACCCTCACTAGAACTTTTCTTCTCCAACTGCCATCGTGACATTAACCGTCTCAAATTCTCCACTCCCCTGACTAACTCTAACCTCTCCCCTCCTGAACGTGCCACTCACTCTGCAACAACCCGGACTTAATCATCAAACCCGCTGACAAGGGAGGTGCTGTGGTAGTCTGGCGAGATGACCTCTACCGGACGAGGCCAGACGACAACTCTCAGACACCTCTTCCTACTTATCCCTGGACCATGACCCCACCTACAAACACCAGACCTTTATCATCGGCACCATCACGGACCTCACCATTTCCGGCGATCTACCGTCCAATGCCTCCAAACTTATAGTTCCCCAGCCCCGCACGGCCCGATTCTACCTCCTACCCACAATCCACAAACAGAACTGTCCCAGCAGACCCATTGTCTCTGCCAGCTCATGCCCCACGGAACTTATTTTCACCTAACTTGACTCCATCTTACCCCCCTGGTTAAATCCCTCCCCACCTACGTCCAAGACACCTCACATGCTCTCCATCTCCTCGATACCTTCCGGGTTGCAGGCCCCCACTCCCGCATCTTTACCATGGATGCCCAGTCACTCTACACTTCCATGCCCCACAAGGATGGTCTCGAAGCCCTCCGTTTCTTCCTCGACCATAGAACAAGCCAATCCCCATCTAGTAACAGTCTCCTCGGCCTGGCAGAGCTGATTCATACCCTCAACAACTTCTCCTTTGACTCCTCCCACGTCCTCCAAAACCAGAGGCATAGCTATGGGCACTCGCATGGGCCCAGCTACGCCTGCCTCTTTGTCGGGTACGTCGAACAATCCCTGTTCCTGACGTACACCGGCCCCATCCCCGAACTACCTACGCTACATCAACGACTGCATTGGTGCTATCTCTCGTACCCATGTAGAACTCAATGACTTCATACATTTCACCACCAATTTCCATCCTGCCCTTAAATATACCTGGACTATCTCCGACATCTCCCTCCCGTTTCTGGAGCTCATCTTCTCCATCACAAGAGACAGACTAGTGACTGACATCTACTATAAACCCATTGACTCGCACAGCTATCTGGACTACACTTCTTCGCTCCCGGATTTCCTGCAAAAGTCTATCCCCTACTCCCAATTCCTCCGTCTATGCCACATCTGCGACCGGGATGGGGTGTTTCACACTAGGGCGTCAGAGATGTCCTCATATTTCAGGAAAAGAGGCTTCCCCTCTTCCATTATAGATGAGGCTCTCACTAGGGTCTCTTCTACATCCCGCAGCTCCGCTCTTGCTCCACCCCCCCCCACTCGTAACAAGGACAGAATCCCTCTCGTTCTCATCTTCCACCCCACCAGCCAGCGGATCCAACAAATCATCCGGCTACATTTCCGTAAACCTACAACGGGACCCCACCACTGGCCATATCTTCCCATCCCCTCTCCTTACTGCGTTCCGCAGAGACCGTTCCCTCCTGGTCCACTCGTTCCTTCCTACCCAAACCACCCCATCCGCACTTTCCCCTGCAACCGCACGAGATGCAACACCTGTCCCTTTACCTCGCCCCTCAACTCCATCCAAGGACCCAAGCAGTCTTTCCAGGTGAGACAAAGGTTCACCTGCACCTCCTCCAACCTCATCTATTGCATCCGCTGCTCCAGATGTCAACTTCTTTACATCGGCGAAACCAAGCGCAGGCTCGGCGATCGTTTCGCTCAACACCTTTGCTCAGTCCGCCTTAACCAACCTCATCTCCCGGTGGCCGAGCACTTCAACTCCCCCTCCCACTCCTAGTCTGACCTTTCTGTCATGGGCCTCCTCCAGTGCCATAGTGAGGCCCACCGGAAATTGGAGGAACAGCACCTCATATTTCGCTTGGGCAGCTTGCTGCCCAGCGGTATGAACATTGACTTCTCCAACTTTAGATAGTTCCTCTGTCCCTCTCTTCCCCTCCCCTCCCCAGTTCTCCCTCTATCTTCCTGTCTCCACCTATATCCTTCTTTTGTCCCGCCCCCTGACATCAGTCTGAACAAGGGTCTCGACCCGAAACGTCGCCCATTCCTTCTCTCCTGAAATGCTGCCTGACCTGCTGAGTTACTCCAGCATTTTGTGATTAAATAACTTCCATTGAGACAATAATCTGTCTCTTTGTTTTTGCCGCCTAAGTGGATAACCTCACATTTATCTACATTATATTGCATCTGCCATGCATCTGCCCACTCACTCAACCTGTCGTAGTCACCCTGCAACCTCCTAACATCCTCTTTGCAGTTCACACTGTCACCCAGCATTGTTTCATCTGCAAACTTGCTGGAGTTACTTATAATTTATGGATCCCTCTGCTCTACAACACTCCCCAGCTAACTACCATTCACGGTGAAGATCATGCCCTGATTTGACTTCCCAAAATTAAAACCTTATGCTTATCTGGAAGAAACACCGTTTGCTATTTGAAGAATAGTCTGAAGAAGGGTCTGAAGAAGGGTCTCGACCCGAAACGTCACCCATTCCTTCTCTCCCGAGATGCTGCCTGACCTGCTGAGTTACTCCAGCATTTTGTGAATAAACCGTTTGCTATTTCTCAGCCCACTTTCCAATTTGAAAAGTTCCTGCGTTAATTCTTGCAAACATTTTCACAGCCTGTGATCCCATCTACTTTAGTGTCAACTGCAAACTTAAACATTCGTCTTTGTACAATCTCATGCAACTCATTGATATGGATGACAAACAACATTGAGCCCAGCACAGATCTAATCTGTCTTCCAACTATTCATTCCAGATAACATCCTGGTGAATCTGTTCCGCACTGTCTCTGGCAATAGGACGTCATTTCCATGATATGGTGACCATAACTACACAAAGGGGCCTCGCAGATATTTGAAGTACAACTGAGGAGGCCGCTGCACGTGGAGGAGCAGTTAAGTCTTGATGTTTCTTTATTTTGATGTTCAGCTGCAGTGCAGGTTTGTTCAGAATCAGACGCAGATTGGAAGTGAAACCATCAGTGAGTTCAGGGATGTCAGTCCCAATGAGCTGGAACCGAGTCAAAAAGGTGAAATAACTATAGAGCAGAGGGATCTAGCACGACAGGTACACAGTGCATTGAAAGTAACGTTACAGGTAAATAGTTGTCAAAAAGGCTTTTGGTACATTGGCCTTCATCGGTGAGAGTATTGAGTTTTGATGTTGGGAGGTCATGTTGCAGTTCTATACGATGTTGGTGAGGCTGCACTTAGAGTATTGTGCTCAGTCTTGGGCAGCATAGTATTGGAAAAATTGTGTCAATCTGGAAAGGGTGTTGAGAAGATTCACGAGGATGTTGCCAGGACTGGAGAGCCTGATCTACAGACACAGATTCAGCAGGCTAGTACTTTATTCCTTGATGCGCAGAATTATCTGGGATGATCCTTTAGAGGTGAACAAAATAATGAAAGGAATACACCTGGCAGACGTACAGAGTAGGGGAAGCAAGAACCAGGGAACAGAGGTTTCAGAAGGGGGGGGATTTAATCGGAACCCGAGGGGTAATTTTTCACACAAAGTGTGGTGAGTGTATGGAACGAGTTGCCAGAGGAGGTTTTTCAGGCCGGTACTCATTATCATAGAGTGATACGTTGTGGAAACAGGTCCTTCGGCCCAACTTGCCCACTCCGTCCAACATGCCCCTGCTCCCACCTGCCAGCGTTTCATCCATATCCCTCCAAACCAGTCTTATTCATGTACCAGTCTAACTATTTCTTAAATGTTGGGATTGTCCCTGCCTCAACTACCTCCTCTCGCAGCTTGTTCCATACATCCATCACCCTTTGTGTGAAAAAGTTACCCCGCCGATTCCAATCAAATCTTTTCTTAATCACCTTAAACTTATGTCATCTGGAGCTCGATTTTCCCGCTCAGGGCAA
>NW_027601864.1:61514-66514 GCF_053455715.1 Rhinoraja longicauda
CATTGTTTCTATAATATGGTGACCAGAACTACACAAAATGGCCTCGCAGATATTTGAAGTACGACTGAGGAGAGCGCTGCATTTGGAGGAACAGTTAAGTCTTGATTTTTCTGTATTTTGGTGTTCATTTGTAGTGCAAGTGTGTTCAGAATCAGACGCAGATGGGAAGTGAAACCATCAGCGAGTTCAGAGGTGTCCGTGCCAATCAGCAGGAGGCAAATGCTGTCAAAGGTATCAATGGTGAAAATATATCTGAGCAGCGTGCGATGGAACTGGGTAGCTGGTTGTTACAGTATGTGAGATGTTCTTGGATTGGATGATACAAAGAACATACCTGTGCGTGACGTTAATTCAGGATTCAGGATTCAGGATATCTTTATTTGTCATCCAAAAAACATTTTTTTTGGACGAGATTTCGTCAGTGATGTGTCTGGATAAGCAGTGACATTATCAGTGTGGCCAGTGATGGGCCTGGGTAAGCAGTGACATTGTCAACGTGGTCAGTGATGGGTCTGGATAAGCAGTGTCATTATTAGTGTGGTCAGTGATGGGTCAGGATAAGCAGTGACCTGATCAGTGTGGTCAGCGATGGTGAGTAATTGTGCTATGCCATTCATCCAGTGGGGACTATTAGTTCCAGCCGGTGAACACAAGGCGAGGTTCTGTTCAATCTGCAGTTTATTTTTTTATTGAACTACTTCAGACCAGTTGACAGGTTGATGCTAATTCAAACCCACAGACATGACAGCAAAGTCGTTCTGAGCGTTAATGACCAACTCACCCGTCTATGCTGTCCACAGCGGTTTCGAAACATAGAAACAAAGAAAATACTTGCAGGAGTAGGCCATTTGTCCTTTTGAGCCCGCACCGCCATTCAACATGATCATGGCCGACCATCCTAAATCAGTACCCCGTTCCTGATTTCTCCCCGTGCAACTTTATTCCGTTAGCCCTAAGAGCTATATCTGACTCTCCCATGAAAACCTCCTGTGAATTGACCTCCACTGCCTTCTGTGGCAGAGATTTCCACAGATTCACAATTCATCTCAACTGGCGAGGCCGACGACAGATCAGTTTTTCCTCATCTCAGTAATAATTGAGCTACCACTTATTCGTAAACTGTGATCCCTTTTCTGGACTCCCACAACATCGGGAATATTTTTCCTGTATCTAGCCTGTCCAATCCCTTAAGATATGTATATGTGTAAGAAGGAACTGCAGATGCTGGTTTAAATAGAAGATAGACACAAAAAGCTGGAGTAACTCAGCGGGACACGCAGCATCTCTTGGGAGAAGGAATGGGTGGAGAACCTTCTTCAGAATTCTACATGTTTCGACAAGATCCCCTCTCATCCTAAATTCCAGTGAATTTAAGAGAGCTCTCACACGCACTCAGTCTGTATTTCTGTGCCTATATATGAACTAATTCAAGAGAGCGTTTCTCGCTTCCTGCTGTGTATAACTGACACACAGAGAAACTGAAAGAAACACTTCAATGATCAGAGACATATTAAAATGACCAACGTATATGACAGGCAGTTATATCATTTTGTTGTTTAAACTGCAGGTGTGAGAACTTTCGACACCTATTTACGTTTAATTCCTCGGATGTCCAGGCTAGAGTTTAGTTTGAGGAGAGTGAAACACCTGTTGGACACTTGTGAGGGTGATGAACAATGTGCCTCCGTTGTTGGTGACACCACCACCCAATACAGTATCGCCACTGTTGTGCAGTCAGTGATGTGTCTGCTATGTGGCTACAACTGGGGAGACCGATGACAGAGCACATTAGAGATAACAGAACCTCTGATTCCAGTCATGGGAACAGCAGGGAAACAGGTCCTTCGGCCCGACTGCAGACCGAGATGCCTATCTACGGTAATCTCATTCACCTGTATTTGTCCCATATCCGTCCATTTCCATCCGAAACAAATGGCTGTCCAAATGCTGTTTATTTGCTGTGATGGTATCTGTCCCCACCGCCTCAAAAGAAAATATTGTTCCATCGTTCAAGTCAGAATTCCCTTAAATCTCTCCCCTTTCAATTAAACGTACGTTCTCTAGGTTTAGATTCTCCCAGCCTGGGAAATAACTGTGACCATCTACTCAACCCTGCTGTAGTTGACATAATTTTACATGCCTCAGTAAGGTCGTCCCTCTGCATTATTGCTCCAATGAGATCAATCCCACCTGATCAAATCTGTCCTCAAACTAACGCTGTCCATTCCAGATAACATCCTGGTGAATCTGTTCCGCACCGCCTCTGGCAATAGGACATCATTTGTGTAATATGGTGACCAGAACTACACAAAAGGGCCTCGCAGATATTCGAAGTACGACTGAGGAGAGCGCTGCACTTGGAGGAGCAGTTAAGTCTTGATTATTCTTTATTTGGATGTTCACCTGTAGTGTAAATGTATTCAAAATCAGACGCACATGGGAAGTGAAACCATCAGTGAGTTCAGAAGTGTCAGTACCGCTGACCTGGAACCGAGGCAGAAAGGTGAATGAACTGTAGAGCAGAGCGATCTAGGACGACAGGTAATAATAATAATAATAATATTCATTTATTGTCATTGCAACGAGTACAACGAAATTAAAAAATAGCCAATCCTGACGGTGCGTACAAACATATATGCAATAAATGCAAAAACAAATAAATACATAAATACAATTAAATTCAATTATATGACCGATTTTTTAACGGTGTTGCCTAGTGCAAGGTAGTGTTCAGTTCTCGTATGGCCCTGGGGTAAAAACTGTTCTTAAGTCTGTTTGTTCGGGATTTGATCGACCTGAAACGTCGACCAGAGGGCAGATGAACAAACAGACGGTGGCCGGGGTGGGATGGATCTTTTATTATTTTGCCTGCTCTACTGAGGCAGCGTAGGCTGAACAGGTGCTCCAGGGAGGGCAGTGAGCAGCCGATGATTTTCTGGGCCGTCGTGATGACCCTCTGAAGGGCCTTCCTGTCCTTTTCTGAGCAGCTGCAATACCATGTGGTTATACAGTATGCCAGCACACTCTCGATGGAGCAGCGATAATAGGACAACATGAGCTTCTCCTGCAGGTTGGTTTTCCTGAGGATCCTCAGGAAGTGGAGTCTCTGCTGTGCCTTCTTTACTGTGGTGATGGTGTTGGTAGACCAGGTGAGATCCTCTGCGATGTGCGTACCCAGGAACCTGAAAGCTGGTACCCTTTCCACACAGACCCCATTGATGTAGAGTGGGTCGTAATCTCCACTGGTTTTTCTAAAGTCAATTATAAGTTCCTTTGTTTTGGAGGAGTTCAGGACCAGATTGTTCACTGAACACCATGCTGCCAGCCTTTGGATTTCATCCCTATAGGCTGTCTCATCTCCTTCTGAGATGAGTCCAACCACAGTCGTGTCATCCGCGAACTTGATGATGGTGTTGGTGGGATGGGTGGGGGCGCAGTCGTGAGTGTAGAGGGAGTAAAGGATGGGGCTCAACACACAGCCCTGTGGTGAGCCGGTGCTCAGTGTAATGGTGGAGGAGAGGTGAGGGCCTATTTTGACTGTCTGGGGGCGGTTGGTCAGGAAGTCCTTGATCCATTGGCAGATGGTTTGGGAAAATCCAAGGTCGGAAAGTTTGGTGACCAGTCTGCTCGGGATGACCGTGTTAAAGGCAGAGCTGAAGTCGAGGAAGAGCATCCTCACATAGCTCCCCTGGTGTTCAAGGTGGGTCAGTGCAGTGTGAAGAGCAGTGTCGATGGCATCCCCTGTAGACCTATTTGCTCTGTAGGCAAACTGGTGTGGGTCGAAGGTGGGGTGGGAGGCTGGCTTTGATGTGCTGCAGGACCAGTCTCTCGAAGCACTTTGTGATGACCGGTGTGAGTGCTACCGGACGGTAGTCGTTAAGACCGCTGATGACAGACTTTTTCGGCAGTGGGATGATTATGGCGGACTTCAGGCAGGGAGGGATGGTGGATTTTAAAAGGGACAGGTTGAAGATTTTTGTGAAGACCTCAGATAATTGGTCTGCACATTCCCTCAACACTCTGCCCGTCACACCATCGGGGCCTGCAGCTTTCCTGGGTGTATTGAATGTAGCGTCACGGGTTGATAGTGTGGTCAAAAAGACTTTTGTAACATTGGCCGTCTTCGGTCATAGCATTGTGTATAGATATACGGAGGTTATGTTGCCGTTGTGTAAGACGTTGGTGAGGCCGCATTTGGAATATTGTGTTCTGTTGTGGGCACCATGATACAGGAAAGATGGTGTCAATCTGGAAAGGTGATAGAGGAGATTTACGAGGATGTTACCAGGAACAGTGGGCCTGATCTGGAGGGACAGGTTCAGAAGGCTGGTACTATATCCCTTGGTGCATATAGGCTAGTACTATATCCCTTGGTGCATATAGGCTAGTACTATATCCCTTGGTGCATATAGGCTAGCACTATATCCCTTGGTGCATATAGGCTAGTACTATATCCCCTGGTGCATATAGGCTAGTACTATATCCCTTGGTGCATATAGGCTAGTACTATATCCCTTGGTGCATATAGGCTAGTACTATATCCCTTGGTGCATATAGGCTAGTACTATATCCCTTGGTGCATTTAGGCTAGTACTATATCCCTTGGTGCATATAGGCTAGTACTATATCCCTTGGTTCATATAGGCTAGTACTATATCCCTTGGTGCATATAGGCTAGTACTATATCCCTTGGTGCATATAGGCTAGTACTATATCCCTTGCTGCAGGAGGATGAGGGATGATCTTCTACAGCTGGACAATATAATGAGAGGAATAGATATGGTAGATGCACAGAGAAGGGGAATCAAGAACCAGGGGGCTAGGTTTAAGATGAGGTGGGGGGGGTTTAATCGGAACCTGAGGGGTATTTTTCGCACAAAGGTTGGGGGGGTGTGGAACGAACTGCCAGAGGAGGTAGTTCAGCCCTGTACTCATAGAGTCATAGAGTGATATGGTGTGGAATCAGGCACTTTGGCCCAACTTGCCCACACCAGCAAACA
>NW_027601865.1:0-66463 GCF_053455715.1 Rhinoraja longicauda
CTACACTAGTCCCACCTGCCCACACCAACCAACATGCCCCACCTACACTAGTCCCACCTGCCCACACCGACCAACATGCCCCATCTACACTAGTCCCACCTGCCCACACCGGCCAACATGCCCCATCTACACTAGTCCCACCTGCCCACACCGACCAACATGCCCCATCTACACTCGTCCCACCTGCCCACACCCACCAACATGCCCCATCTACACTAGTCCCACCTGCCCACACCGACCAACATGCCCCATCTACACTAGTCCCACCTGCCCACACCGACCAACATGCCCCATCTACACTAGTCCCACCTTCCCACACCGGCCAACATGCCCCATCTACACTAGTCCCACCTGCCCACACCGGCCAACATGCCCCATCTACACTAGTCCCACCTGCCCACACCGACCAACATGCCCCATCTACACTAGTCCCACCTGCCCACACCACCCAACATGCCCCATCTACACTAGTCCCACCTGCCCACACCGACCAACATGCCCCATCTACACTAGTCCCACCTGCCCACACCGGCCAACATGCCTGTTTATAATTTAAAGCTCGTAGCTTATTGATAAATTTAAAAATTAAAGCTCGCAGCTTTTTGGTAAATTTATTTTATTTGATAATTTCCACTGGAACTCTCTGCCACAGAAGGTAGTTGAGGCCAGTTCATTGGCTATATTTAAGGGGGAGTTAGATGTGGCCCTTGTGGCTAAAGAGATCAGGGGGTATGGAGAGAAGGCAGGTACAGGCTACTGAGATGGATGATCAGCCATGATCATATTGAATGGCGGTGCGTACAGGCTCGAAGGGCCGAATGGCCTACTCCTGCACCTATTTTCTATGTTTCTGTTTCTATAAATTAAAGCTCGTAGCTTTTTGAGTTTGTTTGTACGTGGGTGAATCTCTCTCTCTCCCCCTCTCTCTCCCCCCCCCTCTCCCTCCCTCCCTCTCTCTCCCTCCCTCCCTCTCTCTCCCTCACTCCCTCCCTCCCTCCCTGTCTCAAACTCTCCAAAACTATCTCCACTTTATTCCAGAGCTCAGGGCTACACAATAGAAGCAATGATCACATTGGAGTGACCAGACATGAAGGCAGCTTCGGCCTTTGTTTTACATTCACACCTCCAACCATGTACACAATAGAGGCGATGGATGATCACAGCTTGCAACCGGCTACATTCCCTGCAGTCAGGTATCTTTGCAAACAACATCCCTTGCCTTTTGCAGTATATTCCTTTGGCCACATTTTCTTCAGTCATGGCCTCCCATCATATTTTGCCCTCATATTTTGCCCCCATGTGGCTCCGAGAATGTGCAGACAGACGAGTTGTTTGCAAAGATACCTGAGGACAGGGAATGTAGCTAGTTTTAAATCCGTGACAGAGAGTTTGAATCTGGCTATTGAACCTCTGGCAGAACTAATAAGATCAGATTCAGACATTAAAGGATTTAAAGTTAATCAGGAAGATCACAAAATTACTTTATTTGCAGATGATGTCTTAATTTGTCTTACTAGACCATTGGAATCCTTAAGAAAATTATATTTCAGATTGGAAGAATACGGGAAAGTATCAGGATATAAAATTAATAAAGATAAAACTGAAATAATGCCTCTTTTTGAAGGCAATTATGACCAATGTAAAAGAGAAAGTCAGTTTAAATGGCAAAAAGAAGGCATTAAGTACTTAGGAGTTAAAGTAGATAATAAGTTAAATAATTTGTATAAATTAAATTATAAACCACTAATAAAAAAAATAGATGAGAACCTGAAGAAATGGATGAATCTTCCAATTACATTGCTAGGGAGAGTGAACTGTATTAAGATGAATATTTTTCCGAGGATACAGTATTTATTCCAAACACTGCCTATACCTTTGCCAAATAATTTTTTTCAAGAATTGAACAAATTGTGAGGAATTTTCTTTGGAAAGGTAAAATGCCAAGAGTGTCTCTGGAAAAATTAACATGGAAATTTGAATTAGGTGGACTGCAATTACCAAATTTTAAAAATTATTATCTGGCAGCACAAATGAGTTTTATTTCATCCTTTTATCAAGAGGGTGGAAAAACAGCATGGGTTAAAATTGAAATGGATAAAATAAAAGAGTTATGTCCAGAAGAATTTATATATAAACGGAAAGCGAAGCTATTAGTTAAGGATAAAGAGTCACCTTTGCTAAAACATTTAATTAATACATTGTTGAAAACAGTTAAAGTTAATGATAAAAGATTTGTTTTAACAGCTAAAACTCCATTAGTAAAAAATAGATTATTGCCGTTTGCTTGGAATAATCAAATACTACAAGTCTGGGAACAGAAGGGTATTAAAAATATAGGAGATTGTTACGAAGGAAATAACTTTTTGACATTTTCTCAATTGGGAAATAAATATCAAATTCCAGGGAATAGTATTTTTTTCTATTATCAATTACAATCTTTTTTAAGGGAAAAGTTATGTAATTCAATGTCTCTATTTCAGATTAAAGGAATTGAAACCCTGATTCAGGGCAAGGGAATAAACAAATGTATATCATCAATGTATAAATTATTACAAAAATCTAGTCCAAAGATAGGAATTCAAAAATCAAGACAAAGATGGGAAACAGATCTTAATATTATCATTGATGAACCAAGTTGGGAAAGACTGTGTTTAGATAGTATGAAAAATACTATTAATGTGAGATATAGTTTAGTACAATATAATTTTTTACATCAACTATATTTAACCCCGAAAAAATTAAACAATTTAAAACCAAACTCATCTGAAATTTGTTTTAGATGCAACCAAGACGTGGGTACTTTTTTACACTCCACATGGGCATGTCAGAAGGCAACTCCTTTTTGGAAAGACCTAAAAAGAAATTTGGAACAATTGATGAATAAGATCATACCAATGGATTCAAGGTTGTTTTTATTGGGAGATACAAAAGGAATATTACCAAAGCTAATTTTAGATAAACATCAGGAAAGATTTCTCAAAATAGCAATAGCAGTAGCAAAAAAATGTGTAGACACTTGGAAAGATCAAAATGAAATAAGATTTGAAAGATGGTTTGCAGAAATGTGTAGTTGTATCCCATTAGAAAAAGCTACGTATAATCTGAGAAATGGATATGACTTCTTCTTGAAGGTGTGGAACCCATTCATTTTAAAGCTAGGATTAAGAATTGGAAATATTTAAATTCAGGATTGTTTTGATACCTTTAATAAGAATTTAATAAGAAATTACCCGGAAGTGTCTCATTCTGGACTCCAGGTTTCTTTCTTTCTCTCTTTCTTTTTCTTTTTCTTTTTCCTTCTTTTTAACTGGGGGGTGGGGGGAAGAAGAGGGGGTGGGAGGGGAGATAATACAGAACAATACATGTATAATCGAATTTATAATGTAGTTATTATTGCTTACTATGAAATGTAACATGTATGAGTTCTGTTAAAACTTAAATAAAATTTATAAAAATTTATAAAAAAAGAGAGTTTGAATCTGTGGGATTCTCTGCCTCAGAGGGCAGTGGAGGCCAATTCTCTGAATACATTCAAGAGAGAGCTAGATAGAGCTCTTAAGGATAGCGGAGTCAGGGGGTATGGGGAGAAGGCAGGAACGGGGTACTGATTGAGAATGATCAGCCATGATCACATTGAATGGCGGTGCGTACAGGCTCGAAGGGCCAAATGGCCTCCTCCTGCACCTATTGTCTATTGAAACATACAGAATAGTGAAAGGCTTGGATAGAGTGGATGTGGAGAGGATGTTTCCACTAGTGGGAGAGTCTAGGACTAGTCATAGCCTCAGAATTAAAGGGCAGAGTCCTTTAGGAAAGAGATGAGGAGAGATTTCTTTAGTCAGAGAGTGGTGAATCTGTGGGATTCTTTGCCACAGAAGGCTGTGGAGGGCAAGTCGGTGGATATTTGTAAGGCAGAGATAGATAGATTCTGAATTAGTACAGGTGTCAGAGGTTATGGGGAGAAGGCAGGAGAATGGGGTTTGGAGAGAGAGATAGGTCAGCCATGATTGAATGGCGGAGTAAACTTGATGGGCCGAATGGCCCAATTCTACTTCTAATCATGACAACGGCAAGCCGAGGCCTAGCTGGTGGAGTTTGGTGACGAGCTTGGTGGGGGATGAGCGTGTTTGAAGGCAGAGCTAGAGTCAATGAGTAGCATCCTCGCGTACGTGCCCTGTCTCTCCAGGTGAGTCAGGACAGTGCGAAGAGCCAGAGAGATGGCGTCCTCTGTGGATGTGTTTGCACATTGACGCGAGTCCAGTGAGTCAGTGATGCTGGATTTGATGTGTGAGAGGGCCAGCCTTTCAAAGCACTTCTGGATAAATGTGAGGTTGTCCACTTTGCTGGCAAGAACAGGAAAGCAGACTATTATCTGAATGGTGGCCGATTAGGAGAAGGGGAGACGCAACGAGACCTGGGTGTCGTGGTGCACCAGTCATTGAAAGTAGGCATGCAGGTGCAGCGGGCATTGGAGAAAGCCAATGGTATGTTGGCATTCATAGGGAGGGGATTTGAGTACAGGAGCAGGGACGTTCTGCTGCAGTTGTACAGGGCATTGGTGAGACCGCACCTGGAGTATTGCGTACCGTTTTGGTCTCCTAGTTTGAGGTTAGGAGCAAAGGGGTCCTTCTGCAGTCGTACAGGGCCCTGGTGAGACCGCACCTGGAGTATTGCGTACAGTTCTGGTCTCCTAATCTGAGGAAAGACATTCTTGCCATAGAGGGAGTACAGAGAAGGTTCACCAGATTGATTCCTGGGATGGCAGGACTTTCATATGAAGATAGACTGGATAGACTCGGCTTGTACTCGCTGGAATTTAGAAGATTGAGGGGAGAAACGTACAAAATTCTTAAGGGGTCGGACAGGCTAGATGCGGGAAGATTGTTCCCGATGTTGGGGAAGTCCAGAACAAGGGGTCACAGTTTAAGGATAAAGGGGAAGTATTTTAGGACCGAGATGAGAACTTTTTTTTCACACAGAGAGTGGGTACTGATTGAGAACGATCAGCCGCGATCACATTGAATGGCGGTACATACAGGCTCGAAGGGCCGAATGGCCTCCTCCTGTACCTATTGTGAGAGAGAGGAGGGGGAGAGAGAGAGGGAAGGGGAGCCAGCAAGCAAGGACAAACATTGACACAAAGAAACAGTGAGCACATGTGGCGGCCATTTTGTTGAAAGAAACAGTGAGCACATGTGGCCCTTCATAAGCCCACAACTTCCCCAAGGCTCAGCGATTCCACCAATGATCAATTAGCAGCCCGCCCGACGGGCGACATTGTCCACACCCAGTCTCCACCTCTTGCTATTAAAAGATATTTTATAAATTAAAGCTCGTAGCTTTTTGAGGTATAAAATATCTTTTTAATAACAAAATTAAATAGCTCTCCCCCTTCTCTTTCCCCTCCTCTCTCTCTCCCCTCCTCTCTCTCCCCCTCCTCTCTCTCCCCCTCCTCTCTCTTCCCCTCCTCTCTCCCTCCCTCCCTCTGTCACTCCATCCCTCCCTCTCTCCCTCCCTCCCTCCCTCCCTCTCTCTCCCAAACAAAAAACTATGAGCTTTAATTTATAAAATATCTTTTAATAGCAAGAGGTGGATAGCCATCATGCCCCATCTACACTAGTCCCACCCGCCCACACCGTCCAACATGCCCCATCTACACTAGTCCCACACCGACCAACATGCCCCATCTACATTAGTCCCACCTGCCCACACCGACCAACATGCCCCATCTACACTGGTCCCACCCGCCCACACCGTCCAACATGCCCCATCTACACTAGTCCCACCCGCCCACACCGACCAACATGCCCCATCTACACTAGTCCCACCCGCCCACACCATCCAACATGCCCCATCTACACAAGTCCCACCTGCCCACGCTGACCAACATGCCCCATCTACACTAGTCCCACCTCCCCACACTGACCAACATGCCCCATCTACACTAGTCCCACCTGCCCACACTGACCAACATGCCCCATCTACACTAGTCCCACACTGACCAACATGCCCCATCTACACTAGTCCCACCTGCCCACACCGTCCAACATGCCCCATCTACACTAGTCCCACCTGCCCACACTGACCAACATGCCCCATCTACACTAGTCCCACCCGCCCACACAGACCATCATGCCCCATCTACACTAGTCCCACCCGCCCACACCGACCAACATGCCCCATCTACATTTGTCCCACCTGCCCACACCGTCCAACATGCCCCATCTACACTAGTCCCACCTGCCCACACTGACCAACATGCCCCATCTACACTAGTCCCACCCGCCCACACCGACCAACATGCCCCATCTACACTAGTCCCACATGCCCACACCGGCCAACATGCCTGTTTATAATTTAAAGCTCGTAGCTTATTGATAAATTTATAAATTATAGCTCGATTTTTTCACAGACAGCACTTGTTTATAACGCGCGCACACACACGCACGACACCTGTTTATTCTTTATCCCTGTTCCGTATAAGTATGTATGTATGTACGGGGTTAATCAATATCTGTTATGGGCTGAGTGTAAGACAAGTGTTTGGGCCCTTCAGGTTGGCGCGGGTGGCAGGCAGGCAGGCAGGCAGATAAAAGACGGCCATCGCAAGCTTGGTCACAACTGCTGGAGTGTCGGAGTGTCTACTAGACTGGGGTAAGTCAGTCAGTCAGCTCACACACACACACACACACACACACACACACACACACACGCACACAATTAGGGTGACGTCTGTTTTTTATTACAATGCCAAGAACTGTAACACAAGCACACACAGAGAGAGAGAGAGAGAGAGAGAGGGAGAGGGAGGGAGGGAGGGAGGGAGGGAGGGAGGGAGGGAGGGAGGGAGGGAGGGAGGGAGGGAGGGAGGGAGGGAGGGAGGGAGGGAGGGAGGGAGGGAGGGAGGGAGGGAGGGAGGGAGGGAGGGAGGGAGGGAGGGAGGGAGGGAGGGAGGGAGGGAGGGAGGGAGGGAGGGAGGGAGGGAGGGAGGGAGGGAGGGAGGGAGGGAGGGAGGGAGGGAGGGAGGGAGGGAGGGAGGGAGGGAGGGAAGAGAGAGAGGGGAGAGAGAGAGAGAGAGGGGGAGAGAGAGAGAGAGAGATAGAGCTGGGGAGGGAGAGAGGGGGGGAGAGATAGAGCTGGGGGAGAGAGAGAGAGAGAGCTGGGGGAGAGAGAGAGGGGGAGAGGGGTGGAGACCCAAACACAAACACAAACACAGACACAAACACAAACCCAAACACAAACCCAAACACAAACCCAAACACAAACCCAAACACAGACCCAAACACAAACCCAAACACAAACCCAAACACAAACCCAAACACAAACCCAAACACAGACCCAAACACAGACCCAAACACAGACTCAAACACAGACCCAAACACAAACCCAAACACAAACCCAAACACAAACCCAAACACAAACCCAAACACAGACTCAAACACAGACCCAAACACAAACCCACACACAGACACACACACACACCCACACACACACAGACATACACAGACCCACACACATCAGACACACTTCCCGGAAGCACTACCAAATGCCGGATAGTCTCCTCCCTGCCCTGGAGGTTCCGCTACATGCCGGGGGTAGTAAATACAATAATAATACTATAGTAATAATAATTAATATTATTAATAATAATAAGAATTAATCAAAGATTGACTGATTGATCGATCGGTGGGTGGGTGGATGGATGTCAGGAGGGAAAATCCTGACATCCTGACATGGCGCCACGGGAGAAAAATGAGGAGGAGATAAGACTTTGCCTTCCATCACAGTGAGGGTATGCCTAGAGCAATCACTGTGATGGCTGTTTTGTGTAAAAAATTGTATCTGTGTGTCTTGTGCTCTTTAATGTCTACTGCCGGACCCTGACGTGAGAGGACGCTGGCGTTGAGTATTCGCCGCTTTTCCGTCAGGATAGTTTGTCTGCTTGTTTCTATGTTAATTGCATTTGTAAAGCGCTTTGAGCATGTGATAAGGCGCTATATAAAATAAATATATTATTATTATTATAACCGTACACCAATAAAGATTTTAATGCGTTGCATCAGTTGCATTTAACATTTGAGTGGATTTGCATGATTATTGCAATTAATTTTATTGCATTAAACATCCCAGGAGGCTGCAATATTTCTTTAATGCAAGGCCATCACTGCATTTAACTTTGCAGCAGTCTGCAATGTTATCATAATACGATGCATTAGTTGCATTGAACATTTGAGAGATTTTGCATGATTATTACAATGATTTTAATGCGTTTAATACCCCAGAACAGCTGCAATTTTGCTTTAATGCAAGGCCTGCGCTGCATTTGACATTGCAGGAGCCTGCAAAGTTGTTCTAATGCGTTGCATTAATTGCATTTAACATTTGAGAGGATTTGCAAAATTATTGCAATTAATTTTATTGCATTTAACATCCCAGGGGGTTGCAATATTGCTTTAATGCAACGCCAGCGCTGCATTTAACAATGCAGCAGCCTGCAAAGTTATCCTAATACGATGCATTAGTCGCATTTAACATTTGAGAGGTTTTGCAGGATTATTATTGCATTTCACATCGCAGGGTGTTGCAATATTTCTTTAATGCAAGGCGATCACTGCATTTAACATTGCAGCAGCCTGAAAAGTCATCCTAATGCGATGCATTTGTTGCATTTAACATTTGAGAGGTTTTGCAAAATTATTGCAATTAATTTAATGCATATTACATCCATTGGGGGTAGCTAGGTGACTTTAATGCAAGGCCATTACTGCATTTAACATTGCAGCAGCCTGCAAAGTTATCCTAATGCGATGCATCAATTGCATTTAACATTTGAGAGGTTTTGCATGATTATTGCAATGATTTTTTAATCCATTTCACATCCCAGGGTGGTGTAATATTGCATTAATGCAAGGCCATCACTGCATTTAACATTACAGCAACCGTACACCAATAAAGATCTTTCCACAGACAGCACGCGGCACTTGTTTATAACGCCCACACCAGACACCAGACACAAACCCAAACACAAACCCAAACACAGACCCAAACACAAACACAAACACAGACCCAAACACAGACCCAAACACAGACCCAAACACAGACTCAAACACAGACCCACACACACACCCACACACAGACACACACACAGACCCACACACATCAGACACACTTCCCGGAAGCACTTCCACATGCCGGATAGTCTCCTCCCTGCCCTGGAGGTTCCGCTACGTGCCGGGGGTAGTAAATACAATAATAATACTATAGTAATAATAATTACTATTGTTAATAATAAGAATTAATCAAAGATTGATTGATTGATCGATCGGTGGGTGTGTGGATGGATGTCAGGAGGGAACCGTACACCAATAAAGATTTTAATGCGTTGCATCAGTTGCATTTAACATTTGAGTGGTTTTGCATGATTATTGCAATTAATTTTATTGCATTAAACATCCCAGGAGGCTGCAATATTTCTTTAATGCAAGGCCATCACTGCATTTAACTTTGCAGCAGTCTGAAATGTTATCATAATATGATGCATTAGTTGCATTGAACATTTGAGAGATTTTGCATGATTATTACAATGATTTTAATGCGTTTAATACCCCAGAACAGCTGCAATTTTGCTTTAATGCAAGGCCTGCGCTGCATTTAACATTGCAGGAGCCTGCAGAGTTGTTCTAATGCGTTGCATTAATTGCATTTAACATTTGAGAGGTTTTGCAAAATTATTGCAATTAATTTTATTGCATTTAACATCCCAGGGGGTTGCAATATTGCTTTAATGCAACGCCAGCGCTGCATTTAACAATGCAGCAGCCTGCAAAGTTATCCTGATACGATGCATTAGTCGCATTTAACATTTGAGAGGTTTTGCAGGATTATTATTGCATTTCACATCGCAGGGTGTTGCAATATTTCTTTAATGCAAGGCGATCACTGCATTTAACATTGCAGCAGCCTGAAAAGTCATCCTAATGCGATGCATTTGTTGCATTTAACATTTGAGAGGTTTTGCAAAATTATTGCAATTAATTTAATGCATATTACATCCATTGGGGGTAGCTAGGTGACTTTAATGCAAGGCCATCACTGCATTTAACATTGCAGCAGCCTGCAAAGTTATCCTAATGCGATGCATCAATTGCATTTAACATTTGAGAGGTTTTGCATGATTATTGCAATGATTTTTTAATGCATTTCACATCCCAGGGTGGTGTAATATTGCATTAATGCAAGGCCATCACTGCATTTAACATTACAGCAACCGTACACCAATAAAGATCTTTCCACAGACAGCACGCGGCACTTGTTTATAACGCCCACACCAGACACCAGACACAAACCCAAACACAAACCCAAACACAGACCCAAACACAAACACAAACACAGACCCAAACACAGACCCAAACACAGACCCAAACACAGACTCAAACACAGACCCACACACAGACACACACACAGACCCACACACATCAGACACACTTCCCGGAAGCACTTCCACATGCCGGATAGTCTCCTCCCTGCCCTGGAGGTTTCGCTACGTGCCGGGGGTAGTAAATACAATAATAATACTATAGTAATAATAATTAATATTATTAATAATAATAAGAATTAATCAAAGATTGATTGATTGATCGATCGGTGGGTGGGTGGATGGATGTCAGGTGGGAACCGTACACTAATAAAGATTTTAATGCGTTGCATCAGTTGCATTTAACATTTGAGTGGTTTTGCATGATTATTGCAATTAATTTTATTGCAATAAACATCCCAGGAGGCTGCAATATTTCTTTAATGCAAGGCCATCACTGCATTTAACTTTGCAGCAGTCTGAAATGTTATCATAATACGATGCATTAGTTGCATTGAACATTTGAGAGATTTTGCATGATTATTACAATGATTTTAATGCGTTTAATACCACAGAACAGCTGCAATTTTGCTTTAATGCAAGGCCTGCGCTGCATTTAACATTGCAGGAGCCTGCAGAGTTGTTCTAATGCGTTGCATTAATTGCATTTAACATTTGAGAGGTTTTGCAAAATTATTGCAATTAATTTAATTGCATTTAACATCGCAGGGGTTGCAATATTGCTTTAATGCAACGCCAGCACTGCATTTAACAATGCAGCAGCCTGCAAAGTTATCCTAATATGATGCATTAGTCGCATTTAACATTTGAGAGGTTTTGCAGGATTATTATTGCATTTCACATCGCAGGGTGTTGCAATATTTCTTTAATGCAAGGCGATCACTGCATTTAACATTGCAGCAGCCTGAAAAGTCATCCTAATGCTATGCATTTGTTGCATTTAACATTTGAGAGGTTTTGCATAATTATTGCAATTAATGTAATGCATATTACATCCATTGGGGGTAGCTAGGTGACTTTAATGCAAGGCCATCACTGCATTTAACATTGCAGCAGCCTGCAAAGTTATCCTAATGCGATGCATCAATTGCATTTAACATTTGAGAGGTTATGCATGATTATTGCAATGATTTTTTAATGCATTTCACATCCCAGGGTGGTGTAATATTGCATTAATGCAAGGCCATCACTGCATTTAACATTACAGCAACCGTACACCAATAAAGATCTTTCCACAGACAGCACGCGGCACTTGTTTATAACGCCCACACCAGACACCAGACACAAACCCAAACACAAATCCAAACACAGACCCAAACACAAACCCAAACACAAACCCAAACACAAACCCAAACACAGACCCAAACACAAACCCAAACACAGACCCAAACACAGACCCAAACACAGACCCAAACACAGACCCAAACACAGACCCAAACACAGACCCACACACAGACACACACACAGACACACACACAGACCCACACACATCAGACACACTTCCCGGAAGCACTTCCAAATGCCGGATAGTCTCCTCCCTGCCCTGGGGGTTCAGCTACGTGCCGGGGGTAGTAAATACAATAATAATACCATAGTAATAATAATTAATATTATTAATAATAATAAGAATTAATCAAAGATTGATTGATTGATCGATCGGTGGGTGGGTGGATGGATGTCAGGAGGGAACCGTACACCAATAAAGATTTTAATGCGTTGCATCAGTTGCATTTAACATTTGAGTGGTTTTGCATGATTATTGCAATTAATTTTATTGCATTAAACTTCCCAGGAGGCTGCAATATTTTTTAATGCAAGGCCATCACTGCATTTAACTTTGCAGCAGTCTGCAATGTTATTATAATACGATGCATTAGTTGCATTGAACATTTGAGAGATTTTGCATGATTATTACAATGATTTTAATGCGTTTAATACCCCAGAACAGCTGCAATTTTGCTTTAATGCAAGGTCTGCGCTGTATTTAACATTGCAGGAGCCTGCAGCGTTGTTCTAATGCGTTGCATTAATTGCATTTAACATTTGAGAGGTTTTGCAAAATTATTGCAATTAATTCTATTGCATTTAACATCCCAGGGGTTGCAATATTGCTTTAATGCAACGCCAGCGCTGCATTTAACAATGCAGCAGCCTGCAAAGTTATCCTAATACGATGCATTAGTCGCATTTAACATTTGAGAGGTTTTGCAGGATTATTATTGCATTTCACATCGCAGGGTGTTGCAATATTTCTTTAATGCAAGGCGATCACTGCATTTAACATTGCAGCAGCCTGAAAAGTCATCCTAATGCGATGCATTTGTTGCATTTAACATTTGAGAGGTTTTGCAAAATTATTGCAATTAATTTAATGCATATTACATCCATTGGGGGTAGCTAGGTGACTTTAATGCAAGGCCATCACTGCATTTAACATTGCAGCAGCCTGCAAAGTTATCCTAATGCGATGCATCAATTGCATTTAACATTTGAGAGGTTTTGCATGATTATTGCAATGATTTTTTAATGCATTTCACATCCCAGGGTGGTGTAATATTGCATTAATGCAAGGCCATCACTGCATTTAACATTACAGCAACCGTACACCAATAAAGATCTTTCCACAGACAGCAGGCGGCACTTGTTTATAACGCCCACACCAGACACCAGACACAAACCCAAACACAAACCCAAACACAGACCTAAACATAAATCCAAACACAAACCCAAACACAATCCCAAACACAGACCCAAACACAAACCCAAACACAGACCCAAACACAGACCCAAACACAGACCCAAACACAGACTCAAACACAGACCCAAACACACACCCACACACAGACACACACACAGACACACACACAGACCCACACACATCAGACACACTTCCCGGAAGCACTTCCAAATGCCGGATAGTCTCCTCCCTGCCCTGGAGGTTCAGCTACGTGCCGGGGGTAGTAAATACAATAATAATACCATAGTAATAATAATTAATATTATTAATAATAATAAGAATTAATCAAAGATTGATTGATTGATCGATCGGTGGGTGGGTGGATGGATGTCAGGAGGGAACCGTACACCAATAAAGATTTTAATGCGTTGCATCAGTTGCATTTAACATTTGAGTGGTTTTACATGATTATTGCAATTAATTTTATTGCATTAAACATCCCAGGAGGCTGCAATATTTCTTTAATGCAAGGCCATCACTGCATTTAACTTTGCAGCAGTCTGCAATGTTATCATAATACGATGCATTAGTTGCATTGAACATTTGAGAGATTTTGCATGATTATTACAATGATTTTAATGCGTTTCATACCCCAGAACAGCTGCAATTTTGCTTTAATGCAAGGCCTGCGCTGTATTTAACATTGCAGGAGCCTGCAGCGTTGTTCTAATGCGTTGCATTAATTGCATTTAGCATTTGAGAGGTTTTGCAAAATTATTGCAATTAATTCTATTGCATTTAACATCCCAGGGGGTTGCAATATTGCTTTAATGCAACGCCAGCGCTGCATTTAACAATGCAGCAGCCTGCAAAGTTATCCTAATACGATGCATTAGTCGCATTTAACATTTGAGAGGTTTTGCAGGATTATTATTGCATTTCACATCGCAGGGTGTTGCAATATTTCTTTAATGCAAGGCGATCACTGCATTTAACATTGCAGCAGCCTGAAAAGTCATCCTAATGCGATGCATTTGTTGCATTTAACATTTGAGAGGTTTTGCAAAATTATTGCAATTAATTTAATGCATATTACATCCATTGGGGGTAGCTAGGTGACTTTAATGCAAGGCCATCACTGCATTTAACATTGCAGCAGCCTGCAAAGTTATCCTAATGCGATGCATCAATTGCATTTAACATTTGAGAGGTTTTGCATGATTATTGCAATGATTTTTTAATGCATTTCACATCCCAGGGTGGTGTAATATTGCATTAATGCAAGGCCATCACTGCATTTAACATTACAGCAACCGTACACCAATAAAGATCTTTCCACAGACAGCACGCGGCACTTGTTTATAACGCCCACACCAGACACCAGACACAAACCCAAACACAAACCCAAACACAGACCCAAACACAAATCCAAACACAAACCCAAACACAGACCCAAACACAGACCCAAACACAGACTCAAACACAGACCCAAACACACACCCACACACAGACACACACACAGACACACACACAGACCCACACACATCAGACACACTTCCCGGAAGCACTTCCAAATGCCGGATAGTCTCCTCCCTGCCCTGGAGGTTCAGCTACGTGCCGGGGGTAGTAAATACAATAATAATACTATAGTAATAATAATTAATATTATTAATAATAATAAGAATTAATCAAAGAATGATTGATTGATCGATCGGTGGGTGTGTGGATGGATGTCAGGAGGGAACCGTACACCAATAAAGATTTTAATGCGTTGCATCAGTTGCATTTAACATTTGAGTGGTTTTGCATGATTATTGCAATTAATTTTATTGCATTAAACATCCCAGGAGGCTGCAATATTTCTTTAATGCAAGGCCATCACTGCATTTAACTTTGCAGCAGTCTGCAATGTTATCATAATACGATGCATTAGTTGCATTGAACATTTGAGAGATTTTGCATGATTATTACAATGATTTTAATGCGTTTAATACCCCAGAACAGCTGCAATTATGCTTTAATGCAAGGCCTGCGCTGTATTTAACATTGCAGGAGCCTGCAGCGTTGTTCTAATGCGTTGCATTAATTGCATTTAACATTTGAGAGGTTTTGCAAAATTATTGCAATTAATTCTATTGCATTTAACATCCCAGGAGTTGCAATATTGCTTTAATGCAACGCCAGCGCTGCATTTAACAATGCAGCAGCCTGCAAAGTTATCCTAATACGATGCATTAGTCGCATTTAACATTTGAGAGGTTTTGCAGGATTATTATTGCATTTCACATCGCAGGGTGTTGCAATATTTCTTTAATGCAAGGCGATCACTGCATTTAACATTGCAGCAGCCTGAAAAGTCATCCTAATGCGATGCATTTGTTGCATTTAACATTTGAGAGGTTTTGCAAAATTATTGCAATTAATTTAATGCATATTACATCCATTGGGGGTAGCTAGGTGACTTTAATGCAAGGCCATCACTGCATTTAACATTGCAGCAGCCTGCAAAGTGATCCTAATGCGATGCATCAATTGCATTTAACATTTGAGAGGTTTTGCATGATTATTGCAATGATTTTTCAATGCATTTCACATCCCAGGGTGGTGTAATATTGCATTAATGCAAGGCCATCACTGCATTTAACATTACAGCAACCGTACACCAATAAAGATCTTTCCACAGACAGCACGCGGCACTTGTTTATAACGCCCACACCAGACACCACACACAAACCCAAACACAAACCCAAACACAGACCCAAACATAAATCCAAACACAAACCCAAACACAATCCCAAACACAGACCCAAACACAAACCCAAACACAGACCCAAACACAGACCCAAACACAGACTCAAACACAGACCCAAACACACACCCACACACAGACACACACACACAGACACACACACAGACACACACACAGACCCACACACATCAGACACACTTCCCGGAAGCACTTCCAAATGCCGGATAGTCTCCTCCCTGCCCTGGAGGTTCAGCTACGTGCCGGGGGTAGTAAATACAATAATAATACTATAGTAATAATAATTAATATTATTAATAATAATAAGAATTAATCAAAGAATGATTGATTGATCGATCGGTGGGTGTGTGGATGGATGTCAGGAGGGAACCGTACACCAATAAAGATTTTAATGCGTTGCATCAGTTGCATTTAACATTTGAGTGGTTTTGCATGATTATTGCAATTAATTTTATTGCATTAAACATCCCAGGAGGCTGCAATATTTCTTTAATGCAAGGCCATCACTGCATTTAACTTTGCAGCAGTCTGCAATGTTATCATAATACGATGCATTAGTTGCATTGAACATTTGAGAGATTTTGCATGATTATTACAATGATTTTAATGCGTTTAATACCCCAGAACAGCTGCAATTATGCTTTAATGCAAGGCCTGCGCTGTATTTAACATTGCAGGAGCCTGCAGCGTTGTTCTAATGCGTTGCATTAATTGCATTTAACATTTGAGAGGTTTTGCAAAATTATTGCAATTAATTCTATTGCATTTAACATCCCAGGAGTTGCAATATTGCTTTAATGCAACGCCAGCGCTGCATTTAACAATGCAGCAGCCTGCAAAGTTATCCTAATACGATGCATTAGTCGCATTTAACATTTGAGAGGTTTTGCAGGATTATTATTGCATTTCACATCGCAGGGTGTTGCAATATTTCTTTAATGCAAGGCGATCACTGCATTTAACATTGCAGCAGCCTGAAAAGTCATCCTAATGCGATGCATTTGTTGCATTTAACATTTGAGAGGTTTTGCAAAATTATTGCAATTAATTTAATGCATATTACATCCATTGGGGGTAGCTAGGTGACTTTAATGCAAGGCCATCACTGCATTTAACATTGCAGCAGCCTGCAAAGTGATCCTAATGCGATGCATCAATTGCATTTAACATTTGAGAGGTTTTGCATGATTATTGCAATGATTTTTCAATGCATTTCACATCCCAGGGTGGTGTAATATTGCATTAATGCAAGGCCATCACTGCATTTAACATTACAGCAACCGTACACCAATAAAGATCTTTCCACAGACAGCACGCGGCACTTGTTTATAACGCCCACACCAGACACCACACACAAACCCAAACACAAACCCAAACACAGACCCAAACATAAATCCAAACACAAACCCAAACACAATCCCAAACACAGACCCAAACACAAACCCAAACACAGACCCAAACACAGACCCAAACACAGACCCAAACACAGACTCAAACACAGACCCAAACACACACCCACACACAGACACACACACACAGACACACACACAGACCCACACACATCAGACACACTTCCCGGAAGCACTTCCAAATGCCGGATAGTCTCCTCCCTGCCCTGGAGGTTCAGCTACGTGCCGGGGGTAGTAAATACAATAATAATACCATTGTAATAATAATTAATATTATTAATAATAATAAGAATTAATCAAAGATTGATTGATTGATCGATCGGTGGGTGGGTGGATGGATGTCAGGAGGGAACCGTACACCAATAAAGATTTTAATGCGTTGCATCAGTTGCATTTAACATTTGAGTGGTTTTACATGATTATTGCAATTAATTTTATTGCATTAAACATCCCATGAGGCTGCAATATTTCTTTAATGCAAGGCCATCACTGCATTTAACTTTGCAGCAGTCTGCAATGTTATCATAATACGATGCATTAGTTGCATTGAACATTTGAGAGATTTTGCATGATTATTACAATGATTTTAATGCGTTTAATACCCCAGAACAGCTGCAATTTTGCTTTAATGCAAGGCCTGCGCTGTATTTAACATTGCAGGAGCCTGCAGCGTTGTTCTAATGCGTTGCATTAATTGCATTTAACATTTGAGAGGTTTTGCAAAATTATTGCAATTAATTCTATTGCATTTAACATCCCAGGGGTTTGCAATATTGCTTTAATGCAACGCCAGCGCTGCATATAACAATGCAGCAGCCTGCAAAGTTATCCTAATACGATGCATTAGTCGCATTTAACATTTGAGAGGTTTTGCAGGATTATTATTGCATTTCACATCGCAGGGTGTTGCAATATTTCTTTAATGCAAGGCGATCACTGCATTTAACATTGCAGCAGCCTGAAAAGTCATCCTAATGCGATGCATTTGTTGCATTTAACATTTGAGAGGTTTTGCAAAATTATTGCAATTAATTTAATGCATATTACATCCATTGGGGGTAGCTAGGTGACTTTAATGCAAGGCCATCACTGCATTTAACATTGCAGCAGCCTGCAAAGTTATCCTAATGCGATGCATCAATTGCATTTAACATTTGAGAGGTTTTGCATGATTATTGCAATGATTTTTTAATGCATTTCACATCCCAGGGTGGTGTAATATTGCATTAATGCAAGGCCATCACTGCATTTAACATTACAGCAACCGTACACCAATAAAGATCTTTCCACAGACAGCACGCGGCACTTGTTTATAACGCCCACACCAGACACCAGACACAAACCCAAACACAAACCCAAACACAGACCCAAACACAAATCCAAACACAAACCCAAACACAGACCCAAACACAGACCCAAACACAGACCCAAACACAGACTCAAACACAGACCCAAACACACACCCACACACAGACACACACACAGACCCACACACATCAGACACACTTCCCGGAAGCACTTCCAAATGCCGGATAGTCTCCTCCCTGCCCTGGAGGTTCAGCTACGTGCCGGGGGTAGTAAATACAATAATAATACTATAGTAATAATAATTAATATTATTAATAATAATAAGAATTAATCAAAGAATGATTGATTGATCGATCGGTGGGTGTGTGGATGGATGTCAGGAGGGAACCGTACACCAATAAAGATTTTAATGCGTTGCATCAGTTGCATTTAACATTTGAGTGGTTTTGCATGATTATTGCAATTAATTTTATTGCATTAAACATCCCAGGAGGCTGCAATATTTCTTTAATGCAAGGCCATCACTGCATTTAACTTTGCAGCAGTCTGCAATGTTATCATAATACGATGCATTAGTTGCATTGAACATTTGAGAGATTTTGCATGATTATTACAATGATTTTAATGCGTTTAATACCCCAGAACAGCTGCAATTATGCTTTAATGCAAGGCCTGCGCTGTATTTAACATTGCAGGAGCCTGCAGCGTTGTTCTAATGCGTTGCATTAATTGCATTTAACATTTGAGAGGTTTTGCAAAATTATTGCAATTAATTCTATTGCATTTAACATCCCAGGAGTTGCAATATTGCTTTAATGCAACGCCAGCGCTGCATTTAACAATGCAGCAGCCTGCAAAGTTATCCTAATACGATGCATTAGTCGCATTTAACATTTGAGAGGTTTTGCAGGATTATTATTGCATTTCACATCGCAGGGTGTTGCAATATTTCTTTAATGCAAGGCGATCACTGCATTTAACATTGCAGCAGCCTGAAAAGTCATCCTAATGCGATGCATTTGTTGCATTTAACATTTGAGAGGTTTTGCAAAATTATTGCAATTAATTTAATGCATATTACATCCATTGGGGGTAGCTAGGTGACTTTAATGCAAGGCCATCACTGCATTTAACATTGCAGCAGCCTGCAAAGTGATCCTAATGCGATGCATCAATTGCATTTAACATTTGAGAGGTTTTGCATGATTATTGCAATGATTTTTCAATGCATTTCACATCCCAGGGTGGTGTAATATTGCATTAATGCAAGGCCATCACTGCATTTAACATTACAGCAACCGTACACCAATAAAGATCTTTCCACAGACAGCACGCGGCACTTGTTTATAACGCCCACACCAGACACCACACACAAACCCAAACACAAACCCAAACACAGACCCAAACATAAATCCAAACACAAACCCAAACACAATCCCAAACACAGATCCAAACACAAACCCAAACACAGACCCAAACACAGACCCAAACACAGACCCAAACACAGACTCAAACACAGACCCAAACACACACCCACACACAGACACACACACACAGACACACACACAGACCCACACACATCAGACACACTTCCCGGAAGCACTTCCAAATGCCGGATAGTCTCCTCCCTGCCCTGGAGGTTCAGCTACGTGCCGGGGGTAGTAAATACAATAATAATACCATTGTAATAATAATTAATATTATTAATAATAATAAGAATTAATCAAAGATTGATTGATTGATCGATCGGTGGGTGGGTGGATGGATGTCAGGAGGGAACCGTACACCAATAAAGATTTTAATGCGTTGCATCAGTTGCATTTAACATTTGAGTGGTTTTACATGATTATTGCAATTAATTTTATTGCATTAAACATCCCATGAGGCTGCAATATTTCTTTAATGCAAGGCCATCACTGCATTTAACTTTGCAGCAGTCTGCAATGTTATCATAATACGATGCATTAGTTGCATTGAACATTTGAGAGATTTTGCATGATTATTACAATGATTTTAATGCGTTTAATACCCCAGAACAGCTGCAATTTTGCTTTAATGCAAGGCCTGCGCTGTATTTAACATTGCAGGAGCCTGCAGCGTTGTTCTAATGCGTTGCATTAATTGCATTTAACATTTGAGAGGTTTTGCAAAATTATTGCAATTAATTCTATTGCATTTAACATCCCAGGGGTTTGCAATATTGCTTTAATGCAACGCCAGCGCTGCATTTAACAATGCAGCAGCCTGCAAAGTTATCCTAATACGATGCATTAGTCGCATTTAACATTTGAGAGGTTTTGCAGGATTATTATTGCATTTCACATCGCAGGGTGTTGCAATATTTCTTTAATGCAAGGCGATCACTGCATTTAACATTGCAGCAGCCTGAAAAGTCATCCTAATGCGATGCATTTGTTGCATTTAACATTTGAGAGGTTTTGCAAAATTATTGCAATTAATTTAATGCATATTACATCCATTGGGGGTAGCTAGGTGACTTTAATGCAAGGCCATCACTGCATTTAACATTGCAGCAGCCTGCAAAGTTATCCTAATGCGATGCATCAATTGCATTTAACATTTGAGAGGTTTTGCATGATTATTGCAATGATTTTTTAATGCATTTCACATCCCAGGGTGGTGTAATATTGCATTAATGCAAGGCCATCACTGCATTTAACATTACAGCAACCGTACACCAATAAAGATCTTTCCACAGACAGCACGCGGCACTTGTTTATAACGCCCACACCAGACACCAGACACAAACCCAAACACAAACCCAAACACAGACCCAAACACAAATCCAAACACAAACCCAAACACAGACCCAAACACAGACCCAAACACAGACCCAAACACAGACTCAAACACAGACCCAAACACACACCCACACACAGACACACACACAGACCCACACACATCAGACACACTTCCCGGAAGCACTTCCAAATGCCGGATAGTCTCCTCCCTGCCCTGGAGGTTCAGCTACGTGCCGGGGGTAGTAAATACAATAATAATACTATAGTAATAATAATTAATATTATTAATAATAATAAGAATTAATCAAAGAATGATTGATTGATTGATCGATCGGTGGGTGTGTGGATGGATGTCAGGAGGGAACCGTACACCAATAAAGATTTTAATGCGTTGCATCAGTTGCATTTAACATTTGAGTGGTTTTGCATGATTATTGCAATTAATTTTATTGCATTAAACATCCCAGGAGGCTGCTATATTTCTTTAATGCAAGGCCATCACTGCATTTAACTTTGCAGCAGTCTGAAATGTTATCATAATACGATGCATTAGTTGCATTGAACATTTGAGAGATTTTGCATGATTATTACAATGATTTTAATGCGTTTAATACCCCAGAACAGCTGCAATTTTGCTTTAATGCAAGGCCTGCGCTGCATTTAACATTGCAGGAGCCTGCAGAGTTGTTCTAATGCGTTGCATTAATTGCATTTAACATTTGAGAGGTTTTGCAAAATTATTGCAATTAATTTTATTGCATTTAACATCGCAGGGGGTTGCAATATTGCTTTAATGCAACGCCAGCGCTGCATTTAACAATGCAGCAGCCTGCAAAGTTATCCTAATACGATGCATTAGTCGCATTTAACATTTGAGAGGTTTTGCAGGATTATTATTGCATTTCACATCGCAGGGTGTTGCAATATTTCTTTAATGCAAGGCGATCACTGCATTTAACATTGCAGCAGCCTGAAAAGTCATCCTAATGCTATGCATTTGTTGCATTTAACATTTGAGAGTTTTTGCAAAATTATTGCAATTACTTTAATGCATATTACATCCATTGGGGGTAGCTAGGTGACTTTAATGCAAGGCCATCACTGCATTTAACATTGCAGCAGCCTGCAAAGTTATCCTAATGCGATGCATCAATTGCATTTAACATTTGAGAGGTTTTGCATGATTATTGCAATGATTTTTTAATGCATTTCACATCCCAGGGTGGTGTAATATTGCATTAATGCAAGGCCATCACTGCATTTAACATTACAGCAACCGTACACCAATAAAGATCTTTCCACAGACAGCACGCGGCACTTGTTTATAACGCCCACACCAGACACCAGACACAAACCCAAAACACAAACCCAAACACAGACCCAAACACAAATCCAAACACAAACCCAAACACAGACCCAAACACAGACCCAAACACAGACCCAAACACAGACTCAAACACAGACCCAAACACACACCCACACACAGACACACACACAGACACACACACAGACCCACACACATCAGACACACTTCCCGGAAGCACTTCCAAATGCCGGATAGTCTCCTCCCTGCCCTGGAGGTTCAGCTACGTGCCGGGGGTAGTAAATACAATAATAATACTATAGTAATAATAATTAATATTATTAATAATAATAAGAATTAATCAAAGAATGATTGATTGATCGATCGGTGGGTGTGTGGATGGATGTCAGGAGGGAACCGTACACCAATAAAGATTTTAATGCGTTGCATCAGTTGCATTTAACATTTGAGTGGTTTTGCATGATTATTGCAATTAATTTTATTGCATTAAACATCCCAGGAGGCTGCAATATTTCTTTAATGCAAGGCCATCACTGCATTTAACTTTGCAGCAGTCTGAAATGTTATCATAATACAATGCATTAGTTGCATTGAACATTTGAGAGATTTTGCATGATTATTACAATGATTTTAATGCATTTAATACCCCAGAACAGCTGCAATTTTGCTTTAATGCAAGGCCTGCGCTGCATTTAACATTGCAGGAGCCTGCAGAGTTGTTCTAATGCGTTGCATTAATTGCATTTAACATTTGAGAGGTTTTGCAAAATTATTGCAATTAATTTTATTGCATTTAACATCGCAGGGGGTTGCAATATTGCTTTAATGCAACGCCAGCGCTGCATTTAACAATGCAGCAGCCTGCAAAGTTATCCTAATACGATGCATTAGTCGCATTTAACATTTGAGAGGTTTTGCAGGATTATTATTGCATTTCACATTGCAGGGCGTTGTAATATTTCATTAATGCAAGGCTATCACTGCATTTAACATTGCAGCAGCCTGAAAAGTCCTCCTAATGCGATGCATTTGTTGCATTTAACATTTGAGAGGTTTTGCAAAATTATTGCAATTAATTTAATGCATATTACATCCATTGGGGGTAGCTAGGTGACTTTAATGCAAGGCCATCACTGCATTTAACATTGCAGCAGCCTGCAAAGTTATCCTAATGCGATGCATCAATTGCATTTAACATTTGAGAGGTTTTGCATGATTATTGCAATGATTTTTTAATGCATTTCACATCCCAGGGTGGTGTAATATTGCATTAATGCAAGGCCATCACTGCATTTAACATTACAGCAACCGTACACCAATAAAGATCTTTCCACAGACAGCACGCGGCACTTGTTTATAACGCCCACACCAGACACCAGACACAAACCCAAACACAAACCCAAACACAAACCCAAACACAGACCCAAACACAGACCCAAACACAAATCCAAACACAGACCCAAACACAGACCCAAACACAGACCCAAACACAGACTCAAACACAGACCCAAACACAGACACACACACAGACACACACACAGACCCACACACATCAGACACACTTCCCGGAAGCACTTCCAAATGCCGGATAGTCTCCTCCCTGCCCTGGAGGTTCAGCTACGTGCCGGGGGTAGTAAATACAATAATAATACTATAGTAATAATAATTAATATTATTAATAATAATAAGAATTAATCAAAGATTGATTGATTGATCGATCGGTGGGTGTGTGGATGGATGTCAGGAGGGAACCGTACACCAATAAAGATTTTAATGCGTTGCATCAGTTGCATTTAACATTTGAGTGGTTTTGCATGATTATTGCAATTAATTTTATTGCATTAAACATCCCAGGAGGCTGCAATATTTCTTTAATGCAAGGCCATCACTGCATTTAACTTTGCAGCAGTCTGAAATGTTATCATAATACGATGCATTAGTTGCATTGAACATTTGAGAGATTTTGCATGATTAATACCCCAGAACAGCTGCAATTTTGCTTTAATGCAAGGCCTGCGCTGCATTTAACATTGCAGGAGCCTGCAGAGTTGTTCTAATGCGTTGCATTAATTGCATTTAACATTTGAGAGGTTTTGCAAAATTATTGCAATTAATTTTATTGCATTTAACATCGCAGGGGGTTGCAATATTGCTTTAATGCAATGCCAGCGCTGCATTTAACAATGCAGCAGCCTGCAAAGTTATCCTAATACGATGCATTAGTCGCATTTAACATTTGAGAGGTTTTGCAGGATTATTATTGCATTTCACATCGCAGGGTGTTGCAATATTTCTTTAATGCAAGGCGATCACTGCATTTAACATTGCAGCAGCCTGAAAAGTCATCCTAATGCGATGCATTTGTTGCATTTAACATTTGAGAGGTTTTGCAAAATTATTGCAATTAATTTAATGCATATTACATCCATTGGGGGTAGCTAGGTGACTTTAATCCAAGGCCATCACTGCATTTAACATTGCAGCAGCCTGCAAAGTTATCCTAATGCGATGCATCAATTGCATTTAACATTTGAGAGGTTTTGCATGATTATTGCAATGATTTTTTAATGCATTTCACATCCCAGGGTGGTGTAATATTGCATTAATGCAAGGCCATCACTGCATTTAACATTACAGCAACCGTACACCAATAAAGATCTTTCCACAGACAGCACGCGGCACTTGTTTATAACGCCCACACCAGACACCAGACACAAACCCAAACACAAACCCAAACACAGACCCAAACACAAATCCAAACACAAACCCAAACACAGACCCAAACACAGACCCAAACACAGACCCAAACACAGACTCAAACACAGACCCAAACACACACCCACACACAGACACACACACAGACACACACACAGACCCACACACATCAGACACACTTCCCGGAAGCACTTCCAAATGCCGGATAGTCTCCTCCCTGCCCTGGAGGTTCAGCTACGTGCCGGGGGTAGTAAATACAATAATAATACTATAGTAATAACAATTAATATTATTAATAATAATAAGAATTAATCAAAGAATGATTGATTGATCGATCGGTGGGTGTGTGGATGGATGTCAGGAGGGAACCGTACACCAATAAAGATTTTAATGCGTTGCATCAGTTGCATTTAACATTTGAGTGGTTTTGCATGATTATTGCAATTAATTTTATTGCATTAAACATCCCAGGAGGCTGCAATATTTCTTTAATGCAAGGCCATCACTGCATTTAACTTTGCAGCAGTCTGCAATGTTATCATAATACGATGCATTAGTTGCATTGAACATTTGAGAGATTTTGCATGATTATTACAATGATTTTAATGCGTTTAATACCCCAGAACAGCTGCAATTTTGCTTTAATGCAAGGCCTGCGCTGTATTTAACATTGCAGGAGCCTGCAGCGTTGTTCTAATGCGTTGCATTAATTGCATTTAACATTTGAGAGGTTTTGCAAAATTATTGCAATTAATTCTATTGCATTTAACATCCCAGGGGTTGCAATATTGCTTTAATGCAACGCCAGCGCTGCATTTAACAATGCAGCAGCCTGCAAAGTTATCCTAATACGATGCATTAGTCGCATTTAACATTTGAGAGGTTTTGCAGGATTATTATTGCATTTCACATCGCAGGGTGTTGCAATATTTCTTTAATGCAAGGCGATCACTGCATTTAACATTGCAGCAGCCTGAAAAGTCATCCTAATGTGATGCATTTGTTGCATTTAACATTTGAGAGGTTTTGCAAAATTATTGCAATTAATTTAATGCATATTACATCCATTGGGGGTAGCTAGGTGACTTTAATGCAAGGCCATCACTGCATTTAACATTGCAGCAGCCTGCAAAGTTATCCTAATGCGATGCATCAATTGCATTTAACATTTGAGATGTTTTGCATGATTATTGCAATGATTTTTTAATGCATTTCACATCCCAGGGTGGTGTAATATTGCATTAATGCAAGGCCATCACTGCATTTAACATTACAGCAACCGTACACCAATAAAGATCTTTCCACAGACAGCACGCGGCACTTGTTTATAACGCCCACACCAGACACCAGACACAAACCCAAACACAAACCCAAACACAGACCCAAACATAAATCCAAACACAAACCCAAACACAATCCCAAACACAGACCCAAACACAAACCCAAACACAGACCCAAACACAGACCCAAACACAGACCCAAACACAGACTCAAACACAGACCCAAACACACACCCACACACAGACACACACACAGACACACACACAGACCCACACACATCAGACACACTTCCCGGAAGCACTTCCAAATGCCGGATAGTCTCCTCCCTGCCGTGGAGGTTCAGCTACGTGCCGGGGGTAGTAAATACAATAATAATACTATAGTAATAATAATTAATATTATTAATAATAATGAGAATTAATCAAAGAATGATTGATTGATCGATCGGTGGGTGTGTGGATGGATGTCAGGAGGGAACCGTACACCAATAAAGATTTTAATGCGTTGCATCAGTTGCATTTAACATTTGAGTGGTTTTGCATGATTATTGCAATTAATTTTATTGCATTAAACATCCCAGGAGGCTGCAATATTTCTTTAATGCAAGGCCATCACTGCATTTAACTTTGCAGCAGTCTGAAATGTTATCATAATACGATGCATTAGTTGCATTGAACATTTGAGAGATTTTGCATGATTATTACAATGATTTTAATGCGTTTAATACCCCAGACCAGCTGCAATTTTGCTTTAATGCAAGGCCTGCGCTGCATTTAACATTGCAGGAGCCTGCAGAGTTGTTTTAATGCGTTGCATTAATTGCATTTAACATTTGAGAGGTTTTGCAAAATTATTGCAATTAATTTTATTGCATTTAACATCGCAGGGGGTTGCAATATTGCTTTAATGCAACGCCAGCGCTGCATTTAACAATGCAGCAGCCTGCAAAGTTATCCTAATACGATGCATTAGTCGCATTTAACATTTGAGGGGTTTTGCAGGATTATTATTGCATTTCACATCGCAGGGTGTTGCAATATTTCTTTAATGCAAGGCGATCACTGGATTTAACATTGCAGCAGCCTGAAAAGTCATCCTAATGCTATGCTTTTGTTGCATTTAACATTTGAGAGGTTTTGCAAAATTATTGCAATTACTTTAATGCATATTACATCCATTGGGGGTAGCTAGGTGACTTTAATGCAAGGCCATCACTGCATTTAACATTGCAGCAGCCTGCAAAGTTATCCTAATGCGATGCATCAATTGCATTTAACATTTGAGAGGTTTTGCATGATTATTGCAATGATTTTTTAATGCATTTCACATCCCAGGGTGGTGTAATATTGCATTAATGCAAGGCCATCACTGCATTTAACATTACAGCAACCGTACACCAATAAAGATCTTTCCACAGACAGCACGCGGCACTTGTTTATAACGCCCACACCAGACACCAGACACAAACCCAAACACAAACCCAAACACAAATCCAAACACAAACCCAAACACAGACCCAAACACAGACCCAAACACAGAC
This sequence comes from Rhinoraja longicauda, assembly GCF_053455715.1. Classification (NCBI taxonomy): domain Eukaryota; kingdom Metazoa; phylum Chordata; class Chondrichthyes; order Rajiformes; family Arhynchobatidae; genus Rhinoraja; species Rhinoraja longicauda. The sequence goes on from NW_027601865.1 coordinate 28,159, forward strand.
CCAAACACAGACTCAAACACAGACCCAAACACACACCCACACACAGACACACACACAGACACACACACAGACCCACACACATCAGACACACTTCCCGGAAGCACTTCCAAATGCCGGATAGTCTCCTCCCTGCCCTGGAGGTTCAGCTACGTGCCGGGGGTAGTAAATACAATAATAATACTATAGTAATAATAATTAATATTATTAATAATAATAAGAATTAATCAAAGAATGATTGATCGATCGATCGGTGGGTGTGTGGATGGATGTCAGGAGGGAACCGTACACCAATAAAGATTTTAATGCGTTGCATCAGTTGCATTTAACATTTGAGTGGTTTTGCATGATTATTGCAATTAATTTTATTGCATTAAACATCCCAGGAGGCTGCAATATTTCTTTAATGCAAGGCCATCACTGCATTTAACTTTGCAGCAGTCTGAAATGTTATCATAATACAATGCATTAGTTGCATTGAACATTTGAGAGATTTTGCATGATTATTACAATGATTTTAATGCGTTTAATACACCAGAACAGCTGCAATTTTGCTTTAATGCAAGGCCTGCGCTGCATTTAACATTGCAGGAGCCTGCAGAGTTGTTCTAATGCGTTGCATTAATTGCATTTAACATTTGAGAGGTTTTGCAAAATTATTGCAATTAATTTTATTGCATTTAACATCGCAGGGGGTTGCAATATTGCTTTAATGCAACGCCAGCGCTGCATTTAACAATGCAGCAGCCTGCAAAGTTATCCTAATACGATGCATTAGTCGCATTTAACATTTGAGAGGTTTTGCAGGATTATTATTGCATTTCACATTGCAGGGCGTTGCAATATTTCATTAATAATAATAATAATAATAATATATTTATTTTATATAGCGCCTTAACACATGCACAAAGCGCTTTACAATTACAATTAACATAGAAACAAACAGACAAACAGACAAACTATCCTGACGGAAAAGCGGCGAATAATCAACGCCAGCGTCCTCTCACGTCAGGGTCCGGCAGTAGACATTAAAGAACACAAGACACACAGATACAATTTTTTACACAAAACAGCCATCACAGTGATTGCTCTAGGCATACCCTCACTGTGATGGAAGGCAAAGTCTTATCAAAGGCTATCACTGCATTTAACATTGCAGCAGCCTGAAAAGTCCTCCTAATGCGATGCATTTGTTGCATTTAACATTTGAGAGGTTTTGCAAAATTATTGCTATTAATTTAATGCATATTACATCCATTGGGGGTAGCTAGGTAGCTTTAATGCAAGGCCATCACTGCATTTAACATTGCAGCAGCCTGCAAAGTTATCCTAATGCGATGCATCAATTGCATTTAACATTTGAGAGGTTTTGCATGATTATTGCAATGATTTTTTAATGCATTTCACATCCCAGGGTGGTGTAATATTGCATTAATGCAAGGCCATCACTGCATTTAACATTACAGCAACCGTACACCAATAAAGATCTTTCCACAGACAGCACGCGGCACTTGTTTATAACGCCCACACCAGACACCAGACACAAACCCAAACACAAACCCAAACACAGACCCAAACACAGACCCAAACACAGACCCAAACACAGACCCAAACACAGACTCAAACACAGACCCAAACACAGACACACACACAGACACACACACAGACCCACACACATCAGACACACTTCCCGGAAGCACTTCCAAATGCCGGATAGTCTCCTCCCTGCCCTGGAGGTTCAGCTACGTGCCGGGGGTAGTAAATACAATAATAATACTATAGTAATAATAATTAATATTATTAATAATAATAAGAATTAATCAAAGATTGATTGATTGATCGATCGGTGGGTGTGTGGATGGATGTCAGGAGGGAACCGTACACCAATAAAGATTTTAATGCGTTGCATCAGTTGCATTTAACATTTGAGTGGTTTTGCATGATTATTGCAATTAATTTTATTGCATTAAACATCCCAGGATGCTGCAATATTTCTTTAATGCAAGGCCTTCACTGCATTTAACTTTGCAGCAGTCTGCAATGTTATCATAATACGATGCATTAGTTGCATTGAACATTTGAGAGATTTTGCATGATTATTACAATGATTTTAATGCGTTTAATACCCCAGAACAGCTGCAATTTTGCTTTAATGCAAGGCCTGCGCTGCATTTAACATTGCAGGAGCCTGCAGAGTTGTTCTAATGCGTTGCATTAATTGCATTTAACATTTGAGAGGTTTTGCAAAATTATTGCAATTAATTTTATTGCATTTAACATCGCAGGGGGTTGCAATATTGCTTTAATGCAACGCCAGCGCTGCATTTAACAATGCAGCAGCCTGCAAAGTTATCCTAATACGATGCATTAGTCGCATTTAACATTTGAGAGGTTTTGCAGGATTATTATTGCATTTCACATCGCAGGGTGTTGCAATATTTCTTTAATGCAAGGCGATCACTGCATTTAACATTGCAGCAGCCTGAAAAGTCATCCTAATGCGATGCATTTGTTGCATTTAACATTTGAGAGGTTTTGCAAAATTATTGCAATTAATTTAATGCATATTACATCCATTGGGGGTAGCTAGGTGACTTTAATGCAAGGCCATCACTGCATTTAACATTGCAGCAGCCTGCAAAGTTATCCTAATGCGATGCATCAATTGCATTTAACATTTGAGAGGTTTTGCATGATTATTGCAATGATTTTTTAATGCATTTCTCATCCCAGGGTGGTGTAATATTGCATTAATGCAAGGCCATCACTGCATTTAACATTACAGCAACCGTACACCAATAAAGATCTTTCCACAGACAGCACGCGGCACTTGTTTATAACGCCCACACCAGACACCAGACACAAACCCAAACACAAACCCAAACACAGACCCAAACACAAATCCAAACACAAACCCAAACACAGACCCAAACACAGACCCAAACACAGACCCAAACACACACCCACACACAGACACACACACAGACACACACACAGACCCACACACATCAGACACACTTCCTGGAAGCACTTCCAAATGCCGGATAGTCTCCTCCCTGCCCTGGAGGTTCAGCTACGTGCCGGGGGTAGTAAATACAATAATAATACTATAGTAATAATAATTAATATTATTAATAATAATAAGAATTAATCAAAGAATGATTGATTGATCAATCGGTGGGTGTGTGGATGGATGTCAGGAGGGAACCGTACACCAATAAAGATTTTAATGCGTTGCATCAGTTGCATTTAACATTTGAGTGGTTTTGCATGATTATTGCAATTAATTTTATTGCATTAAACATCCCAGGAGGCTGCAATATTTCTTTAATGCAAGGCCATCACTGCATTTAACTTTGCAGCAGTCTGCAATGTTATCATAATACGATGCATTAGTTGCATTGATCATTTGAGAGATTTTGCATGATTATTACAATGATTTTAATGCGTTTAATACCCCAGAACAGCTGCAATTTTGCTTTAATGCAAGGCCTGCGCTGTATTTAACATTGCAGGAGCCTGCAGCGTTGTTCTAATGCGTTGCATTAATTGCATTTAACATTTGAGAGGTTTTGCAAAATTATTGCAATTAATTCTATTGCATTTAACATCCCAGGGGGTTGCAATATTGCTTTAATGCAACGCCAGCGCTGCATTTAACAATGCAGCAGCCTGCAAAGTTATCCTAATACGATGCATTAGTCGCATTTAACATTTGAGAGGTTTTGCAGGATTATTATTGCATTTCACATCGCAGGGTGTTGCAATATTTCTTTAATGCAAGGCGATCACTGCATTTAACATTGCAGCAGCCTGAAAAGTCATCCTAATGCGATGCATTTGTTGCATTTAAAATTTGAGAGGTTTTGCAAAATTATTGCAATTAATTTAATGCATATTACATCCATTGGGGGTAGCTAGGTGACTTTAATGCAAGGCCATCACTGCATTTAACATTGCAGCAGCCTGCAAAGTTATCCTAATGCGATGCATCAATTGCATTTAACATTTGAGAGGTTTTGCATGATTATTGCAATGATTTTTAATGCATTTCACATCCCAGGGTGGTGTAATATTGCATTAATGCAAGGCCATCACTGCATTTAACATTACAGCAACCGTACACCAATAAAGATCTTTCCACAGACAGCACGCGGCACTTGTTTATAACGCCCACACCAGACACCAGACACAAACCCAAACACAAACCCAAACACAGACCCAAACACAAATCCAAACACAAACCCAAACACAGACCCAAACACAGACCCAAACACAGACCCAAAGACAGACTCAAACACAGACCCAAACACACACCCACACACAGACACACACACAGACACACACACAGACCCACACACATCAGACACACTTCCCGGAAGCACTTCCAAATGCCGGATAGTCTCCTCCCTGCCCTGGAGGTTCAGCTACGTGCCGGGGGTAGTAAATACAATAATAATACTATAGTAATAATAATTAATATTATTAATAATAATAAGAATTAATCAAAGAATGATTGATTGATTGATCGGTGGGTGTGTGGATGGATGTCAGGAGGGAACCGTACACCAATAAAGATTTTAATGCGTTGCATCAGTTGCATTTAACATTTGAGTGGTTTTGCATGATTATTGCAATTAATTTTATTGCATTAAACATCCCAGGAGGCTGCAATATTTCTTTAATGCAAGGCCATCACTGCATTTAACTTTGCAGCAGTCTGAAATGTTATCATAATACGATGCATTACTTGCATTGAACATTTGAGAGATTTTGCATGATTATTACAATGATTTTAATGCGTTTAATACCCCAGAACAGCTGCAATTTTGCTTTAATGCAAGGCCTGCGCTGCATTTAACATTGCAGGATCCTGCAGAGTTGTTCTAATGCGTTGCATTAATTGCATTTAACATTTGAGAGGTTTTCCAAATTATTGCAATTAATTTTATTGCATTTAACATCGCAGGGGGTTGCAATATTGCTTTAATGCAACGCCAGCGCTGCATTTAACAATGCAGCAGCCTGCAAAGTTATCCTAATACGATGCATTAGTCGCATTTAACATTTGAGGGGTTTTGCAGGATTATTATTGCATTTCACATCGCAGGGTGTTGCAATATTTCTTTAATGCAAGGCGATCACTGGATTTAACATTGCAGCAGCCTGAAAAGTCATCCTAATGCTATGCATTTGTTGCATTTAACATTTGAAAGGTTTTGCAAAATTATTGCAATTACTTTAATGCATATTACATCCATTGGGGGTAGCTAGGTGACTTTAATGCAAGGCCATCACTGCATTTAACATTGCAGCAGCCTGCAAAGTTATCCTAATGCGATGCATCAATTGCATTTAACATTTGAGAGGTTTTGCATGATTATTGCAATGATTTTTTAATGCATTTCACATCCCAGGGTGGTGTAATATTGCATTAATGCAAGGCCATCACTGCATTTAACATTACAGCAACCGTACACCAATAAAGATCTTTCCACAGACAGCACGCGGCACTTGTTTATAACGCCCACACCAGACACCAGACACAAACCCAAACACAAACCCAAACACAGACCCAAACACAAATCCAAACACAAACCCAAACACAGACCCAAACACAGACCCAAACACAGACCCAAACACAGACTCAAACACAGACCCAAACACACACCCACACACAGACACACACACAGACACACACACAGACCCACACACATCAGACACACTTCCCGGAAGCACTTCCAAATGCCGGATAGTCTCCTCCCTGCCCTGGAGGTTCAGCTACGTGCCGGGGGTAGTAAATACAATAATAATACTATAGTAATAATAATTAATATTATTAATAATAATAAGAATTAATCAAAGAATGATTGATTGATCGATCGGTGGGTGTGTGGATGGATGTCAGGAGGGAACCGTACACCAATAAAGATTTTAATGCGTTGCATCAGTTGCATTTAACATTTGAGTGGTTTTGCATGATTATTGCAATTAATTTTATTGCATTAAACATCCCAGGAGGCTGCAATATTTCTTTAATGCAAGGCCATCACTGCATTTAACTTTGCAGCAGTCTGAAATGTTATCATAATACGATGCATTAGTTGCATTGAACATTTGAGAGATTTTGCATGATTATTACAATGATTTTAATGCGTTTAATACCCAAGACCAGCTGCAATTTTGCTTTAATGCAAGGCCTGCGCTGCATTTAACATTGCAGGAGCCTGCAGAGTTGTTCTAATGCGTTGCATTAATTGCATTTAACATTTGAGAGGTTTTGCAAAATTATTGCAATTAATTTTATTGCATTTAACATCGCAGGGGGTTGCAATATTGCTTTAATGCAACGCCAGCCCTGCATTTAACAATGCAGCAGTCTGCAAAGTTATCCTAATACGATGCATTAGTCGCATTTAACATTTGAGAGGTTTTGCAGGATTATTATTGCATTTCACATTGCAGGGTGTTGCAATATTTCATTAATGCAAGGCTATCACTGCATTTAACATTGCAGCAGCCTGAAAAGTCCTCCTAATGCGATGCATTTGTTGCATTTAACATTTGAGAGGTTTTGCAAAATTATTGCAATTAATTTAATGCATATTACATCCATTGGGGGTAGCTAGGTGACTTTAATGCAAGGCCATCACTGCATTTAACATTGCAGCAGCCTGCAAAGTTATCCTAATGCGATGCATCAATTGCATTTAACATTTGAGAGGTTTTGCATGGTTATTGCAATGATTTTTTAATGCATTTCACATCCCAGGGTGGTGTAATATTGCATTAATGCAAGGCCATCACTGCATTTAACATTACAGCAACCGTACACCAATAAAGATCTTTCCACAGACAGCACGCGGCACTTGTTTATAACGCCCACACCAGACACCAGACACAAACCCAAACACAAACCCAAACACAAACCCAAACACAGACCCAAACATAAATCCAAACACAAACCCAAACACAGACCCAAACACAGACCCAAACACAAATCCAAACACAAACCCAAACACAGACCCAAACACAGACCCAAACACAGACTCAAACACAGACCCAAACACACACCCACACACAGATACACACACAGACACACACACAGACCCACACACATCAGACACACTTCCCGGAAGCACTTCCAAATGCCGGATAGTCTCCTTCCTGCCCTGGAGGTTCAGCTACGTGCCGGGGGTAGTAAATACAATAATAATACTATAGTAATAATAATTAATATTATTAATAATAATAAGAATTAATCAAAGATTGATTGATTGATCGATCGGTGGGTGTGTGGATGGATGTCAGGACGGAACCGTACACCAATAAAGATTTTAATGCGTTGCATCAGTTGCATTTAACATTTGAGTGGTTTTGCATGATTATTGCAATTAATTTTATTGCATTAAACATCCCAGGAGGCTGCAATATTTCTTTAATGCAAGGCCATCACTGCATTTAACTTTGCAGCAGTCTGCAATGTTATCATAATACGATGCATTAGTTGCATTGAACATTTGAGAGATTTTGCATGATTATTACAATGATTTTAATGCGTTTAATACCCCAGAACAGCTGCAATTTTGCTTTAATGCAAGGCCTGCGCTGCATTTAACATTGCAGGAGCATGCAAAGTTGTTCTAATGCGTTGCATTAATTGCATTTAACATTTGAGAGGTTTTGCAAAATTATTGCAATTAATTTTATTGCATTTAACATCCCAGGGGGTTGCAATGTTGCTTTAATGCAACGCCAGCGCTGCATTTAACAATGCAGCAGCCTGCAAAGTTATCCTAATACGATGCATTAGTCGCATTTAACATTTGAGAGGTTTTGCAGGATTATTATTGCATTTCACATTGCAGGGTGTTGCAATATTTCATTAATGCAAGGCTATCACTGCATTTAACATTGCAGCAGCCTGAAAAGTCCTCGTAATGCGATGCATTTGTTGCATTTAAAATTTGAGAGGTTTTGCAAAATTATTGCAATTAATTTAATGCATATTACATCCATTGGGGGTAGCTAGGTGACTTTAATGCAAGGCCATCACTGCATTTAACATTGCAGCAGCCTGCAAAGTTATCCTAATGCGATGCATCAATTTCATTTAACATTTGAGAGGTTTTGCATGATTATTGCAATGATTTTTTAATGCATTTCACATCCCAGGGTGGTGTAATATTGCATTAATGCAAGGCCATCACTGCATTTAACATTACAGCAACCGTACACCAATAACGATCTTTCCACAGACAGCACGCGGCACTTGTTTATAACGCCCACACCAGACACCAGACACAAACCCAAACACAAACCCAAACACAAACCCAAACACAGACCCAAACACAAATCCAAACACAAACCCAAACACAGACCCAAACACAGACCCAAACACAAATCCAAACACAGACCCAAACACAGACCCAAACACAGACCCAAACACAGACTCAAACACAGACCCAAACACACACCCAAACACAGACACACACACACAGACACACACACAGACCCACACACATCAGACACACTTCCCGGAAGCACTTCCAAATGCCGGATAGTCTCCTCCCTGCCCTGGAGGTTCAGCTACGTGCCGGGGGTAGTAAATACAATAATAATACTATAGTAATAATAATTAATATTATTAATAATAATAAGAATTAATCAAAGATTGATTGATTGATCGATCGGTGGGTGTGTGGATGGATGTCAGGAGGGAACCGTACACCAATAAAGATTTTAATGCGTTGCATCAGTTGCATTTAACATTTGAGTGGTTTTGCATGATTATTGCAATTAATTTTATTGCATTAAACATCCCAGGAGGCTGCAATATTTCTTTAATGCAAGGCCATCACTGCATTTAACTTTGCAGCAGTCTGAAATGTTATCATAATACGATGCATTAGTTGCATTGAACATTTGAGAGATTTTGCATGATTATTACAATGATTTTAATGCGTTTAATACCCCAGAACAGCTGCAATTTTGCTTTAATGCAAGGCCTGCGCTGCATTTAACATTGCAGGAGGCTGCAGAGTTGTTCTAATGCGTTGCATTAATTGCATTTAACATTTGAGAGGTTTTGCAAAATTATTGCAATTAATTTTATTGCATTTAACATCGCAGGGGGTTGCAATATTGCTTTAATGCAACGCTAGCGCTGCATTTAACAATGCAGCAGCCTGCAAAGTTATCCTAATACGATGCATTAGTCGCATTTAACATTTGAGAGGTTTTGCAGGATTATTATTGCATTTCACATCGTAGGGTGTTGCAATATTTCTTTAATGCAAGGCGATCACTGCATTTAACATTGCAGCAGCCTGAAAAGTCCTCCTAATGCGATGCATTTGTTGCATTTAACATTTGAGAGGTTTTGCAAAATTATTGCAATTAATTTAATGCATATTACATCCATTGGGGGTAGCTAGGTGACTTTAATGCAAGGCCATCACTGCATTTAACATTGCAGCAGCCTGCAAAGTTATCCTAATGCGATGCATCAATTGCATTTAACATTTGAGAGGTTTTGCATGATTATTGCAATGATTTTTTAATGCATTTCACATCCCAGGGTGGTGTAATATTGCATTAATGCAAGGCCATCACTGCATTTAACATTACAGCAACCGTACACCAATAAAGATCTTTCCACAGACAGCACGCGGCACTTGTTTATAACGCCCACACCAGACACCAGACACAAACCCAAACACAAACCCAAACACAAACCCAAACACAGACCCAAACATAAATCCAAACACAACCCCAAACACAAACCCAAACACAGACCCAAACACAAATCCAAACACAAACCCAAACACAAACCCAGACACAGACCCAAACACAGACTCAAACACAGACCCAAACACACACCCACACACAGACACACACACAGACACACACACAGACCCACACACATCAGACACACTTCCCGGAAGCACTTCCAAATGCCGGATAGTCTCCTCCCTGCCCTGGAGGTTCAGCTACGTGCCGGGGGTAGTAAATACAATAATAATACTATAGTAATAATAATTAATATTATTAATAATAATAAGAATTAATCAAAGATTGATTGATTGATCGATCGGTGGGTGTGTGGATGGATGTCAGGAGGGAACCGTACACCAATAAAGATTTTAATGCGTTGCATCAGTTGCATTTAACATTTGAGTGGTTTTGCATGATTATTGCAATTAATTTTATTGCATTAAACATCCCAGGAGGCTCCAATATTTCTTTAATGCAAGGCCATCACTGCATTTAACTTTGCAGCAGTCTGAAATGTTATCATAATACGATGCATTAGTTGCATTGAACATTTGAGAGATTTTGCATGATTATTACAATGATTTTAATGCGTTTAATACCCCAGAACAGCTGCAATTTTGCTTTAATGCAAGGCCTGCGCTGCATTTAACATTGCAGGAGCCTGCAGAGTTGTTCTAATGCGTTGCATTAATTGCATTTAACATTTGAGAGGTTTTGCAAAATTATTGCAATTAATTTAATGCATATTACATCCATTGGGGGTAGCTAGGTGACTTTAATGCAAGGCCATCACTGCATTTAACATTGCAGCAGCCTGCAAAGTTATCCTGATGCGATGCATCAATTGCATTTAACATTTGAGAGGTTTTGCATGATTATTGCAATGATTTTTTAATGCATTTCACATCCCAGGGTGGTGTAATATTGCATTAATGCAAGGCCATCACTGCATTTAACATTACAGCAGCCGTACACCAATAAAGATCTTTCCACAGACAGCACGCGGCACTTGTTTATAACGCCCACACCAGACACCAGACACAAACCCAAACACAAACCCAAACACAAACCCAAACACAGACCCAAACATAAATCCAAACACAAACCCAAACACAGACCCAAACACAGACCCAAACACAAATCCAAACACAAACCCAAACACAGACCCAAACACAGACCCAAACACAGACTCAAACACAGACCCAAACACACACCCACACACAGACACACACACAGACACACACACAGACCCACACACATCAGACACACTTCCCGGAAGCACTTCCAAATGCCGGATAGTCTCCTTCCTTCCCTGGAGGTTCAGCTACGTGCCGGGGGTAGTAAATACAATAATAATACTATAGTAATAATGATTAATATTATTAATAATAATAAGAATTAATCAAAGATTGATTGATTGATCGATCGGTGGGTGTGTGGATGGATGTCAGGAGGGAACCGTACACCAATAAAGATTTTAATGCGTTGCATCAGTTGCATTTAACATTTGAGTGGTTTTGCATGATTATTGCAATTAATTTTATTGCATTAAACATCCCAGGAGGCTGCAATATTTCTTTAATGCAAGGCCATCACTGCATTTAACTTTGCAGCAGTCTGCAATGTTATCATAATACGATGCATTAGTTGCATTGAACATTTGAGAGATTTTGCATGATTATTACAATGATTTTAATGCGTTTAATACCCCAGAACAGCTGCAATTTTGCTTTAATGCAAGGCCTGCGCTGCATTTAACATTGCAGGAGCATGCAAAGTTGTTCTAATGCGTTGCATTAATTGCATTTAACATTTGAGAGGTTTTGCAAAATTATTGCAATTAATTTTATTGCATTTAACATCCCAGGGGGTTGCAATATTGCTTTAATGCAACGCCAGCGCTGCATTTAACAATGCAGCAGCCTGCAAAGTTATCCTAATACGATGCATTAGTCGCATTTAACATTTGAGAGGTTTTGCAGGATTATTATTGCATTTCACATTGCAGGGTGTTGCAATATTTCATTAATGCAAGGCTATCACTGCATTTAACATTGCAACAGCCTGAAAAGTCCTCCTAATGCGATGCATTTGTTGCATTTAACATTTGAGAGGTTTTGCAAAATTATTGCAATTAATTTAATGCATATTACATCCATTGGGGGTAGCTAGGTGACTTTAATGCAAGGCCATCACTGCATTTAACATTGCAGCAGCCTGCAAAGTTATCCTAATGCGATGCATCAATTGCATTTAACATTTGAGAGGTTTTGCATGATTATTGCAATGATTTTTTAATGCATTTCACATCCCAGGGTGGTGTAATATTGCATTAATGCAAGGCCATCACTGCATTTAACATTACAGCAACCGTACACCAATAAAGATCTTTCCACAGACAGCACGCGGCACTTGTTTATAACGCCCACACCAGACACCAGACACAAACCCAAACACAAACACAAACACAAACCCAAACACAGACCCAAACACAAATCCAAACACAAACCCAAACACAGACCCAAACACAGACCCAAACACAAATCCAAACACAGACCCAAACACAGACCCAAACACACACCCAAACACAGACACACACACAGACACACACACAGACACACACACAGACCCACACACATCAGACACACTTCCCGGAAGCACTTCCAAATGCCGGATAGTCTCCTCCCTGCCCTGGAGGTTCAGCTACGTGCCGGGGGTAGTAAATACAATAATAATACTATAGTAATAATAATTAATATTATTAATAATAATAAGAATTAATCAAAGATTGATTGATTGATCGATCGGTGGGTGTGTGGATGGATGTCAGGAGGGAACCGTACACCAATAAAGATTTTAATGCGTTGCATCAGTTGCATTTAACATTTGAGTGGTTTTGCATGATTATTGCAATTAATTTTATTGCATTAAACATCCCAGGAGGCTGCAATATTTCTTTAATGCAAGGCCATCACTGCATTTAACTTTGCAGCAGTCTGCAATGTTATCATAATACAATGCATTAGTTGCATTGAACATTTGAGAGATTTTGCATGATTATTACAATGATTTTAATGCGTTTAATACCCCAGAACAGCTGCAATTTTGCTTTAATGCAAGGCCTGCGCTGCATTTAACATTGCAGGAGCATGCAAAGTTGTTCTAATGCGTTGCATTAATTGCATTTAACATTTGAGAGGTTTTGCAAAATTATTGCAATTAATTTTATTGCATTTAACATCCCAGGGGGTTGCAATATTGCTTTAATGCAACGCCAGCGCTGCATTTAACAATGCAGCAGCCTGCAAAGTTATCCTAATACGATGCATTAGTCGCATTTAACATTTGAGAGGTTTTGCAGGATTATTATTGCATTTCACATTGCAGGGTGTTGCAATATTTCATTAATGCAAGGCTATCACTGCATTTAACATTGCAGCAGCCTGAAAAGTCCTCCTAATGCGATGCATTTGTTGCATTTAACATTTGAGAGGTTTTGCAAAATTATTGCAATTAATTTAATGCATATTACATCCATTGGGGGTAGCTAGGTGACTTTAATGCAAGGCCATCACTGCATTTAACATTGCAGCAGCCTGCAAAGTTATCCTAATGCGATGCATCAATTGCATTTAACATTTGAGAGGTTTTGCATGATTATTGCAATGATTTTTTAATGCATTTCACATCCCAGGGTGGTGTAATATTGCATTAATGCAAGGCCATCACTGCATTTAACATTACAGCAACCGTACACCAATAAAGATCTTTCCACAGACAGCACGCGGCACTTGTTTATAACGCCCACACCAGACACCAGACACAAACCCAAACACAAACCCAAACACAAACCCAAACACAGACCCAAACACAAATCCAAACACAAACCCAAACACAGACCCAAACACAGACCCAAACACAAATCCAAACACAGACCCAAACACAGACCCAAACACAGACCCAAACACAGACCCAAACACAGACTCAAACACAGACCCAAACACACACCCAAACACAGACACACACACAGACACACACACAGACACACACACAGACCCACACACATCAGACACACTTCCCGGAAGCACTTCCAAATGCCGGATAGTCTCCTCCCTGCCCTGGAGGTTCAGCTACGTGCCGGGGGTAGTAAATACAATAATAATACTATAGTAATAATAATTAATATTATTAATAATAATAAGAATTAATCAAAGATTGATTGATTGATCGATCGGTGGGTGTGTGGATGGATGTCAGGAGGGAACCGTACACCAATAAAGATTTTAATGCGTTGCATCAGTTGCATTTAACATTTGAGTGGTTTTGCATGATTATTGCAATTAATTTTATTGCATTAAACATCCCAGGAGGCTGCAATATTTCTTTAATGCAAGGCCATCACTGCATTTAACTTTGCAGCAGTCTGAAATGTTATCATAATACGATGCATTAGTTGCATTGAACATTTGAGAGATTTTGCATGATTATTACAATGATTTTAATGCGTTTAATACCCCAGAACAGCTGCAATTTTGCTTTAATGCAAGGCCTGCGCTGCATTTAACATTGCAGGAGCCTGCAGAGTTGTTCCAATGCGTTGCATTAATTGCATTTAACATTTGAGAGGTTTTGCAAAATTATTGCAATTAATTTTATTGCATTTAACATCGCAGGGGGTTGCAATATTGCTTTAATGCAACGCCAGCGCTGCATTTAACAATGCAGCAGTCTGCAAAGTTATCCTAATACGATGCATTAGTCGCATTTAACATTTGAGAGGTTTTGCAGGATTATTATTGCATTTCACATCGCAGGGTGTTGCAATATTTCTTTAATGCAAGGCGATCACTGCATTTAACATTGCAGCAGCCTGAAAAGTCCTCCTAATGCGATGCATTTGTTGCATTTAACATTTGAGAGGTTTTGCAAAATTATTGCAATTAATTTAATGCATATTACATCCATTGGGGGTAGCTAGGTGACTTTAATGCAAGGCCATCACTGCATTTAACATTGCAGCAGCCTGCAAAGTTATCCTAATGCGATGCATCAATTGCATTTAACATTTGAGAGGTTTTGCATGATTATTGCAATGATTTTTTAATGCATTTCACATCCCAGGGTGGTGTAATATTGCATTAATGCAAGGCCATCACTGCATTTAACATTACAGCAACCGTACACCAATAAAGATCTTTCCACAGACAGCACGCGGCACTTGTTTATAACGCCCACACCAGACACCAGACACAAACCCAAACACAAACCCAAACACAAACCCAAACACAGACCCAAACATAAATCCAAACACAAACCCAAACACAGACCCAAACACAGACCCAAACACAAATCCAAACACAAACCCAAACACAAACCCAAACACAGACCCAAACACAGACCCAAACACAGACCCAAACACAGACTCAAACACAGACCCAAACACACACCCACACACAGACACACACACAGACACACACACAGACCCACACACATCAGACACACTTCCCGGAAGCACTTCCAAATGCCGGATAGTCTCCTCCCTGCCCTGGAGGTTCAGCTACGTGCCGGGGGTAGTAAATACAATAATAATACTATAGTAATAATAATTAATATTATTAATAATAATAAGAATTAATCAAAGATTGATTGATTGATCGATCGGTGGGTGTGTGGATGGATGTCAGGAGGGAACCGTACACCAATAAAGATTTTAATGCGTTGCATCAGTTGCATTTAACATTTGAGTGGTTTTGCATGATTATTGCAATTAATTTTATTGCATTAAACATCCCAGGAGGCTGCAATATTTCTTTAATGCAAGGCCATCACTGCATTTAACTTTGCAGCAGTCTGAAATGTTATCATAATACGATGCATTAGTTGCATTGAACATTTGAGAGATTTTGCATGATTATTACAATGATTTTAATGCGTTTAATACCCCAGAACAGCTGCAATTTTGCTTTAATGCAAGGCCTGCGCTGCATTTAACATTGCAGGAGCCTGCAGAGTTGTTCTAATGCGTTGCATTAATTGCATTTAACATTTGAGAGGTTTTGCAAAATTATTGCAATTAATTTTATTGCATTTAACATCGCAGGGGGTTGCAATATTGCTTTAATGCAACGCCAGCGCTGCATTTAACAATGCAGCAGCCTGCAAAATTATCCTAATACGATGCATTAGTCGCATTTAACATTTGAGAGGTTTTGCAGGATTATTATTGCATTTCACATCGCAGGGTGTTGCAATATTTCTTTAATGCAAGGCGATCAGTGCATTTAACATTGCAGCAGCCTGAAAAGTCCTCCTAATGCGATGCATTTGTTGCATTTAACATTTGAGAGGTTTTGCAAAATTATTGCAATTAATTTAATGCATATTACATCCATTGGGGGTAGCTAGTTGACTTTAATGCAAGGCCATCACTGCATTTAACATTGCAGCAGCCTGCAAAGTTATCCTAATGCGATGCATCAATTGCATTTAACATTTGAGAGGTTTTGCATGATTATTGCAATGATTTTTTAATGCATTTCACATCCCAGGGTGGTGTAATATTGATTAATGCAAGGCCATCACTGCATTTAACATTACAGCAACCGTACACCAATAAAGATCTTTCCACAGACAGCACGCGGCACTTGTTTATAACGCCCACACCAGACACCAGACACAAACCCAAACACAAACCCAAACACAAACCCAAACACAGACCCAAACATAAATCCAAACACAAACCCAAACACAAACCCAAACACAGACCCAAACACAAATCCAAACACAAACCCAAACACAAACCCAAACACAGACCCAAACACAGACTCAAACACAGACCCAAACACACACCCACACACAGACACACACACAGACACACACACAGACCCACACACATCAGACACACTTCCCGGAAGCACTTCCAAATGCCGGATAGTCTCCTCCCTGCCCTGGAGGTTCAGCTACGTGCCGGGGGTAGTAAATACAATAATAATACTATAGTAATAATAATTAATATTATTAATAATAATAAGAATTAATCAAAGATTGATTGATTGATCGATCGGTGGGTGTGTGGATGGATGTCAGGAGGGAACCGTACACCAATAAAGATTTTAATGCGTTGCATCAGTTGCATTTAACATTTGAGTGGTTTTGCATGATTATTGCAATTAATTTTATTGCATTAAACATCCCAGGAGGCTGCAATATTTCTTTAATGCAAGGCCATCACTGCATTTAACTTTGCAGCAGTCTGAAATGTTATCATAATACGATGCATTAGTTGCATTGAACATTTGAGAGATTTTGCATGATTATTACAATGATTTTAATGCGTTTAATACCCCAGAACAGCTGCAATTTTGCTTTAATGCAAGGCCTGCGCTGCATTTAACATTGCAGGAGCCTGCAGAGTTGTTCTAATGCGTTGCATTAATTGCATTTAACATTTGAGAGGTTTTGCAAAATTATTGCAATTAATTTTATTGCATTTAACATCGCAGGGGGTTGCAATATTGCTTTAACGCAACGCCAGCGCTGCATTTAACAATGCAGCAGCCTGCAAAATTATCCTAATACGATGCATTAGTCGCATTTAACATTTGAGAGGTTTTGCAGGATTATTATTGCATTTCACATCGCAGGGTGTTGCAATATTTCTTTAATGCAAGGCGATCAGTGCATTTAACATTGCAGCAGCCTGAAAAGTCCTCCTAATGCGATGCATTTGTTGCATTTAACATTTGAGAGGTTTTGCAAAATTATTGCAATTAATTTAATGCATATTACATCCATTGGGGGTAGCTAGTTGACTTTAATGCAAGGCCATCACTGCATTTAACATTGCAGCAGCCTGCAAAGTTATCCTAATGCGATGCATCAATTGCATTTAACATTTGAGAGGTTTTGCATGATTATTGCAATGATTTTTTAATGCATTTCACATCCCAGGGTGGTGTAATATTGATTAATGCAAGGCCATCACTGCATTTAACATTACAGCAACCGTACACCAATAAAGATCTTTCCACAGACAGCACGCGGCACTTGTTTATAACGCCCACACCAGACACCAGACACAAACCCAAACACAAACCCAAACACAAACCCAAACACAGACCCAAACATAAATCCAAACACAAACCCAAACACAAACCCAAACACAGACCCAAACACAAATCCAAACACAAACCCAAACACAAACCCAAACACAGACCCAAACACAGACTCAAACACAGACCCAAACACACACCCACACACAGACACACACACAGACACACACACAGACCCACACACATCAGACACACTTCCCGGATGCACTTCCAAATGCCGGATAGTCTCCTCCCTGCCCTGGAGGTTCAGCTACGTGCCGGGGGTAGTAAATACAATAATAATACTATAGTAATAATAATTAATATTATTAATAATAATAAGAATTAATCAAAGATTGATTGATTGATCGATCGGTGGGTGGGTGGATGGATGTCAGGAGGGAACCGTACACCAATAAAGATTTTAATGCGTTGCATCAGTTGCATTTAACACTTGAGTGGTTTTGCATGATTATTGCAATTAATTTTATTGCATTAAACATCCCAGGAGGCTGCAATATTTCTTTAATGCAAGGCCATCACTGCATTTAACTTTGCAGCAGTCTGCAATGTTATCATAATACGATGCATTAGTTGCATTGAACATTTGAGAGATTTTGCATGATTATTACAATGATTTTAATGTGTTTAATACCCCAGAACAGCTGCAATTTTGCTTTAATGCAAGGCCTGCGCTGCATTTAACATTGCAGGAGCCTGCAGAGTTGTTCTAATGCGTTGCATTAATTGCATTGACATTTGAGAGGTTTTGCAAAATTATTGCAATTAATTTTATTGCATTTAACATCCCAGGGGGTTGCAATATTGCTTTAATGCAACGCCAGCGCTGCATTTAACAATGCAGCAGCCTGCATTTAACAATGCAGCAGCCTGCAAAGTTATCATAATACGATGCATTAGTCGCATTTAACATTTGAGAGGTTTTGCAGGATTATTATTGCATTTCACATCGCAGGGTGTTGCAATATTTCTTTAATGCAAGGCGATCACTGCATTTAACATTGCAGCAACCTGAAAAGTCATCCTAATGCGATCCATTTGTTGCATTTAACATTTGAGAGGTTTTGCAAAATTATTGCAATTAATTTAATGCATATTACATCCATTGGGGGTAGCTAGGTGACTTTAATGCAAGACCATCACTGCATTTAACATTGCAGCAGCCTGCAAAGTTATCCTAATGTGATGCATCAATTGCATTTAACATTTGAGAGGTTTTGCATGATTATTGCAATGATTTTTTAATGCATTTCACATCCCAGGGTGGTGTAATATTGCATTAATGCAAGGCCATCACTGCATTTAACATTACAGCAACCGTACACCAATAAAGATCTTTCCACAGACAGCACGCGGCACTTGTTTATAACGCCCACACCAGACACCAGACACAAACCCAAACACAAACCCAAACACAAACCCAAACACAGACCCAAACATAAATCCAAACACAAACCCAAACACAGACCCAAACACAGACCCAAACACAAATCCAAACACAAACCCAAACACAGACCCAAACACAGACCCAAACACAGACTCAAACACAGACCCAAACACACACCCACACACAGACACACACACAGACACACACACAGACCCACACACATCAGACACACTTCCCGGAAGCACTTCCAAATGCCGGATAGTCTCCTCCCTGCCCTGGAGGTTGAGCTACGTGCCGGGGGTAGTAAATACACTAATAATACTATAGTAATAATAATTAATATTATTAATAATAATAAGAATTAATCAAAGATTGATTGATCGATCGGTGGGTGGGTGGATGGATGTCAGGAGGGAACCATACACCAATAATGATTTTAATGCGTTGCAACTGTTGCATTTAACATTTGAGTGGTTTTGCATGATTATTGCAATTAATTTTATTGCATTAAACATCTCAGGAGGCTGCAATATTTCTTTAATGCAAGGCCATCACTGCTTTTAACTTTGCAGCAGTCTGCAATGTTATCATAATACGATGCATTAGTTGCATTGAACATTTGAGAGATTTTGCATGATTATTACAATTATTTTAATGCGTTTAATACCCCAGAACAGCTGCAATTTTGCTTTAATGCAAGGCCTGCGCTGCATTTAACATTGCAGGAGCCTGCAGAATTGTTCTAATGCGTTGCATTCATTGCATTTAACATTTGAGAGGTTTTGCAAAATTATTGCAATTAATTTTATTGCATTTAACATCCCAGGGGGTTGCAATATTGCTTTAATGCAACGCCAGCACTGCATTTAACAATGCAGCAGCCTGCAAAGTTATCCTAATATGATGCATTAGTCGCATTTAACATTTGAGAGGTTTTGTAGGATTATTATTGCATTTCACATCGCAGGGTGTTGCAATATTTCTTTAATGCAAGGCGATCACTGCATTTAACATTGCAGCAGCCTGAAAAGTCATCCTAATGCGATGCATTTGTTGCATTTAACATTTGAGAGGTTTGCAAAATTATTGCAATTAATTTAATGCATATTACATCCATTGGGGGTAGCTAGGTGACTTTAATGCAAGGCCATCACTGCATTTAACATTGCAGCGGCCTGCAAAGTTATCCTAATGCGATGCATCAATTGCATTTAACATTTGAGAGGTTTTGCATGATTATTGCAATGATTTTTTAATGCATTTCACATCCCAGGGTGGTGTAATATTGCATTAATGCAAGGCCATCACTGCATTTAACATTACAGCAACCGTACACCAATAAAGATCTTTCCACAGACAGCACGCGGCACTTGTTTATAACGCCCACACCAGACACCAGACACAAACCCAAACACAAGCCCAAACACAAACCCAAACACAGACCCAAACATAAACCCAAACACAAACCCAAACACAGACCCAAACACAGACTCAAACACAGACCCAAACACACACCCACACACAGACACACACACAGACACACAAACAGACCTAAACACATCAGACACACTTCCCGGAAGCACTTGCAAATGCCGGATAGTCTCCTCCCTGCCCTGGAGGTTGAGCTACGTGCTGGGGGTAGTAAATACACTAATAATACTATAGTAATAATAATTAATATTATTAATAATAATAAGAATTAATCAAAGATTGATTGATCGATCGGTGGGTGGGTGGATGGTTGTCAGGAGGGAACCGTACACCAATAAAGATTTTAATGCGTTGCAACTGTTGCATTTAACATTTGAGTGGTTTTGCATGATTATTGCAATTAATTTTATTGCATTAAACATCTCAGGAGGCTGCAATATTTCTTTAATGCAAGGCCATCACTGCTTTTAACTTTGCAGCAGTCTGCAATGTTATCATAATACGATGCATTAGTTGCATTGAACATTTGAGAGATTTTGCATGATTATTACAATGATTTTAATGCGTTTAATACCCCAGAACAGCTGCAATTTTGCTTTACTGCAAGGCCTGCGCTGCATTTAACATTGCAGGAGCCTGCAGAATTGTTCTAATGCGTTGCATTCATTGCATTTAACATTTGAGAGGTTTTGCAAAATTATTGCAATTAATTTTATTGCATTTAACATCCCAGGGGGTTGCAATACTGCTTTAATGCAACGCCAGCGCTGCATTTAACAATGCAGCAGCCTGCAAAGTTATCCTAATACGATGCATTAGTCGCATTTAACATTTGAGAGGTTTTGCAGGATTATTATTGCATTTCACATCGCAGGGTGTTGCAATATTTCTTTAATGCAAGGCGATCACTGCATTTAACATTGCAGCAGCCTGAAAAGTCATCCTAATGCGATGCATTTGTTGCATTTAACATTTGAGAGGTTTGCAAAATTATTGCAATTAATTTAATGCATATTACATCCATTGGGGGTAGCTTGGTGACTTTAATGCAAGGCCATCACTGCATTTAACATTGCAGCAGCCTGCAAAGTTATCCTAATGCGATGCATCAATTGCATTTAACATTTGAGAGGTTTTGCATGATTATTGCAATGATTTTTTAATGCATTTCACATCCCAGGGTGGTGTAATATTGCATTAATGCAAGGCCATCACTGCATTTAACATTACAGCAACCGTACACCAATAAAGATCTTTCCACAGACAGCACGCGGCACTTGTTTATAATGCCCACACCAGACACCAGACACAAACCCAAACACAAGCCCAAACACAAACCCAAACACAGACCCAAACATAAATCCAAACACAAACCCAAACACAAACCCAAACACAGACCCAAACACAAATCCAAACACAAACCCAAACACAAACCCAAACACAGACCCAAACACAGACTCAAACACAGACCCAAACACACACCCACACACAGACACACACACAGACACACACACAGACCCACACATATCAGACACACTTCCCGGAAGCACTTCCAAATGCCGGATAGTCTCCTCCCTGCCCTGGAGGTTCAGCTACGTGCCGGGGGTAGTAAATACAATAATAATACTATAGTAATAATAATTAATATTATTAATTATAATAAGAATTAATCAAAGATTGATTGATCGATCGGTGGGTGGGTGGATGGATGTCAGGAGGGAACCGTACACCAATAAAGATTTTAATGCATTGCATCTGTTGCATTTAACATTTGAGTGGTTTTGCATGATTATTGCAATTAATTTTATTGCATTAAACATCCCAGGAGGCTGCAATATTTCTTTAATGCAAGGCCATCACTGCATTTAACTTTGCAGCAGTCTGCAATGTTATCATAATACGATGCATTAGTTGCATTGAACATTTGAGAGATTTTGCATGATTATTACAATGATTTTAATGCGTTTAATACCCCAGAACAGCTGCAATTTTGCTTTAATGCAAGGCCTGCGCTGCATTTAACATTGCAGGAGCCTGCAGAGTTGTTCTAATGCGTTGCATTAATTGCATTGAACATTTGAGAGGTTTTGCAAAATTATTGCAATTAATTTTATTGCATTTAACATCCCAGGGGGTTGCAATATTGCTTTAATGCAACGCCAGCGCTGCATTTAACAATGCAGCAGCCTGCAAAGTTATCCTAATACGATGCATTAGTCGCATTTAACATTTGAGAGGTTTTGCAGGATTATTATTGCATTTCACATCGCAGGGTGTTGCAATATTTCTTTAATGCAAGGCGATCACTGCATTTAACATTGCAGCAGCCTGAAAAGTCATCCTAATGAGATGCATTTGTTGCATTAACATTTGAGAGGTTTTGCAAAATTATTGCAATTAATGTAATGCATATTACATCCATTGGGGGTAGCTAGGTGACTTTAATGCAAGGCCATCACTGCATTTAACATTGCAGCAGCCTGCAAAGTTATCCTAATGCGATGCATCAATTGCATTTAACATTTGAGAGGTTTTGCATGATTATTGCAATGATCTTTTAATGCATTTCACATCCCAGGGTGGTGTAATATTGCATTAATGCAAGGCCATCACTGCATTTAACATTACAGCAACCGTACACCAATAAAGATCTCTCCACAGACAGCACGCGGCACTTGTTTATAACGCCCACACCAGGCACCAGTCACAAACACAAACACAAACACAAACACAAACCCAAACACAGACCCAAACATAAATCCAAACACAAACCCAAACACAAACCCAAACACAGACCCAAACACAAATCCAAACACAAACCCAAACACAAACCCAAACACAGACCCAAACACAGACCCAAACACAGACTCAAACACAGACCCAAACACACACCCACACACAGACACACACACAGACACACACACAGACCCACACACATCAGACACACTTCCCGGAAGCACTTCCAAATGCCGGATAGTCTCCTCCCTGCCCTGGAGGTTCAGCTACGTGCCGGGGGTAGTAAATACAATAATAATACTATAGTAATAATAATTAATATTATTAATAATAATAAGAATTAATCAAAGATTGATTGATCGATCGGTGGGTGGGTGGATGGATGTCAGGAGGGAACCGTACACCAATAAAGATTTTAATGCGTTGCATCTGTTGCATTTAACATTTGAGTGGTTTTGCATGATTATTGCAATGATTTTTTAATGCATTTCACATCCCAGGGTGGTGTAATATTGTATTAATGCAAGGCCATCACTGCATTTAACATTACAGCAACCGTACACCAATAAAGATCTTTCCACAGACAGCACGCGGCACTTGTTTATAACGCCCACACCAGACACCAGACACAAACCCAAACATAAATCCAAACACAAACCCAAACACAGACCCAAACACAGACTCAAACACAGACCCAAACACACACCCACACACAGACACACACACAGACACACACACAGACCCACACACATCAGACACACTTCCCGGAAGCACTTCCAAATGCCGGATAGTCTCCTCCCTGCCCTGGAGGTTCAGCTACGTGCCGGGGGTAGTAAATACAATAATAATACTATAGTAATAATAATTAATATTATTAATAATAAGAATTAATCAAAGATTGATTGATTGATCGATCGGTGGGTGGGTGGGTGGATGGGTGGATGTCAGGAGGAACCGTACACCAATAAAGATTTTTTCACAGACAGCACTTGTTTATAACGCGCGCACACACACACACGACACCTGTTTATTCTTTATCCCTGTTCCGTATAAGTATGTATGTATGTATGGGGTTAATCAATATCTGTTATGGGCTGAGTGTAAGACAAGTGTTTGGGCCCTTCAGGTTGGCGCGGGTGGCAGGCAGGCACCGAGTCATTGAATATGAGTCAGATGTCAATATTCAACTTTAGAGAACTTTACTTCGGCCGCTTTTGCAGCATTGTGTACAGTTATGTTCGCTCTCGTACACGAAGGATATGGGCGCTTCGGAAATCGTGTTCAACGCGTTTACAAGAACATCGCCTGGGGCGTATGAACAACCAGACGTTGGACTGATTCATCGGAGTTCGGGCAGTAACCTGATAGATCGATAGCAAATTATGAGAGGCAAATATATGGTAAACAGTCAGAACATTCTTGTCAAGATGGAAATATCAAGTATTGAAGGCCACCCCTTTATGGTGAAAGGGATGAAGTTTAAACGAGGTGTGCGGGGAAAGCAAGGGACTGTATGTGCATCGAACGCAATACCGCAGGTGGGCATTGGGTGATAAGGAATAGGAGTAGAATTAGACCATTCGGCCGATCGTCTTATCCGCCAAGCTTTTTCCCTCCAACCCCCATTCTCCTACCATCTCCCCATAACTTCTGATACCTGTATGAATCCAGAATCTTTCTGTCTACGCCTTTAAATATCCAGTGACATGACCTACACAGCCTGTTGTGGCAAATAATTCCACAAATTCATCACCTTCTGACTAATTAAATTTCTGATCATCTTCAAAAGAGAACGTAGATTAATTCTGAGGAAATGATCTCTTGTCCGAGACGCTCCCACAAGTGGAAACATACTTTCCACATCCACTGGATCTAAACCATTCACATATTTGTATGTTTCAATGAGGTCCACCCTCATACTTCTAAACTCCGAGTGCAATCCGGGAGTCGACCAAACGCTCGCCAGAGGTTAACTTATTGCTGGGATCATTCTTGTAAACCTCCTCTGGACCCTCTCCAGAGCCAGCACACCTTTCCTTTGATATGGTGCCCAGAATTGCTCACAATATTCCAAATGCGGCCTTCCCGTCTCCTTGTATAGCCTCAAAATTAAATCCGTGTTTCTGTGTACAAGTCCTCTTGAAATGAATGCAAGCAATGAGTTTGCTTCCATTAGACAATAGACAATAGACAATAGGTGCAGGAGTAGGCCATTCGGCCCTTCGAGCACCACCATTCCATGTGATCATGGCTGATCATTCTCACCGATTCAACTTGCAGATAAAAAATTTGGGAATAATAATAATAATAATAATAATAATAATAAACATTTATTTTTTATAGCGCTTTTCCAATTGCTCAAAGACGCTTTACAAAACAGTCAGGACATAAAAACAAACAAACAAACAAAAGATTTGTCCTGACGGAGCAGCGTCGAACAAATAGCGCCAGCGTCCTCTCACGTGAGTCCGGCAGTAGACAATAAAGAACACAAGACACACAATTACAATTTTAACACAAACAGCCATCACAGTAATTGCTCCAGGCACACCCTCACTGCGATGGAAGGCAAAGAAAAGTCTTATCTCCTCCTCATTCTTCTCCCGTGGTGCCACGAGGCGACCGAGGCTCTCGACTTTTGAACCCCCACCGGGCGATGGAAAGTCCCAGGGCCGAGCCGAGCAGGCCGATGAAGGTCCTAAGCCCCCACCGGGTGATGGGAAGTGCCGCGACCGAGCCACGCAGGGCGATGAGGGCCCTGCGAGCGGGTCGGTCAAACTTCGCGCTTCGGGGCGGTCGAAGCTGCTACGGCTGGAGCTCCCGAAAGCCAGTCGCCAGCCAGGGACCTGCGAACTCCAGATGTTGCGGTCTGCAGGGCCCACGGCCGAAGCCTCCGAGATGGCAAGTCCAGGCCCTGCCACCGGATTCTTCAAGGTCGATCCCAGCTGGAGGCCGCCGACTCCACGTTGTTGGGCCGTAGCACGAACGGAGATACGACACGATAACCAGCACTCCCAAGTCCCTTTGAACTTCAGATTGATGGATTATTTTCCCACTTAGACAATAGTCTACGCCATTATTCCTACTACCAAAATGCAGTACTCCGCACTTTGCTACACTATATTCCATCTGCCACTTCTCTACCCATTCCCCCAACATGTCCAAGTCCTTCTGCGGAGTCCATGCTTTCTCTAAACTACCTGCCCTTCCACCTTTTTTCGTAACATCTGAAAACCTGGCCACAAAGCCTTCAATCCCCTCGTCCAAATCATAATATAAAACGTGGAGTAGCGGACAAACACCGAGCCTTGAAGATCTTCACTAGTTACTGTTAGCCAACGAGAAAAAAATCCCTCTTTATTGCCACTCTTTGTCTTCTGCCATCCAGCCAGCCAGTTATCCATGCTGATGTTTGCCCTTTGTCACCGTTGGCTCTCATCTTCCTAAGCAGCCATCTTGTGACACCTGGTCAAAGGCTTTCTGAAAATCAAAGTAAACAACATCTACTGTCTCTCCTTTGGCTGTCTTGCTATTTACTTCTTCAAATAATTCCAGCAAATTTATCAAACACGACCTTGCCTTCACAAAGCCAT
This sequence comes from Rhinoraja longicauda, assembly GCF_053455715.1. Lineage (NCBI taxonomy): Eukaryota > Metazoa > Chordata > Chondrichthyes > Rajiformes > Arhynchobatidae > Rhinoraja > Rhinoraja longicauda. The sequence goes on from NW_027601865.1 coordinate 55,191, forward strand.
GCCAACTTCTGCCTATTTCATCGTGCACTTATAAATACTCTGTCACATCATCCTGTATAACGGGTCCTAAAATCTTACCACCCACTCCACTGGTGTTGGAGGCAGATACATTTATGACATTTAAGACAAGTTCAGATTTTCAGGTAACGAAGGGATATACATTGTGAGAAGGCAGGTAAGGTTGGTCGTCTCATGTTCGGCACAGCTATTATTAGCCGAGTGTCCTGCCGTGCCTTGTACTTCATGTAGGAAAGAAATGCACAAGCTGGTTTAAATGGAAGGTAGACACAAAATGCTGGTGTAACTCAACGAGACAGGCAGCATCTCTGGAGAGAAAGAATGGGTGACGTTTCGGATCGAGACCCTTCTTTAGACTGATGTCAGAGAGGTCGGCGGGAAAGAGATAGAATTTTGTTGGAGACAGTGAGACTGGTGGGAGAACTGGGAAGAAGGAGGGATGGAGAGAGAGGGAAAACAAGGGCTAATTGAAGTTAGATAAGTCAATGTTCATATCGCTGGTATGTTTGCTGCCCAAGCGAAGTATGAGGTGCTGTTCCTCCAATTTGCGCTGGGCCTCACTCTTACAATGGAGGATGCCCAGGACACAAAGTTCAGATTGGGAATGGGGTAGCGGGGGTGAGTTATAGTGCTGAGCAACCGGGAGATCAGGTACGACTGTGTGGAGCTGTTCAGCGAAACGATCGTCGAGCTTGCGCTTGGTCTCTCCGATGTCACTCCATCAGTACTATCCAACAGTATACCGTTACACCAGTACTACCCCACAGTGCGTCACTCCATCCGTACTATCCCACAGTATACCGTTACACCAGTACTACCCTACAGTGCGTCACTCCATCAGTACTATCCAACAGTATACCATTGCACCAGCACTACCCTACAGTGCGTCACTCCATCAGTGCTACCGCACAGTGTCACTCCATCAATTCCATCCCACATTATGTCACAACAACAGTACTACCGCACAATATGTCACCCCATCAGAACTACCACAGAATGTGCCATTACTTCAACACTACCCTACGTTAGGTTACTCCATCAATACTACTTCACAGTCTGTCACTCCATCAGTACTACATGTTACTCCATTAGTCGTACCCAAGAGCGTGTCACTCTCAACAGTACAACCCCACAGTATGTCATTCCATCATTTCTTCCCGACGGTGTTTCACTGTCAGTACCACCTTAAGTATGCAATTTCATCAGTTCTACCCACAGTTTTTAACCCCTTCAATAATACCATCGAATGTGTCACTATATCAGTACTACCCCAAAATATACCAGTCCTTCACTACTACCCAACAGGATGCTAATCCATAAGTATTATAGACAATAGCCAATAGGTGCAGGGTAGGCCATTCGGCCCTTCAAGCCAGCACCGCCATTAAAAGTGATTATGGCTGATCATTCTCCATGAGTACCCCGTTCCAGCTTTCTCCCCATACCCTCTGACTCCGATATCCTTAAGAGCACTATCTAGCTCTCTCTTGAATGTATTCAGTAAATTGGCCTCCACTGCATTCTGAGGCAGAGAATTCCACAGATTCACAACTCTCTGACTGAAAAAGTTTTCCCTCATCTCTGTTCTAAATGGCCTACCCCTTATTCTTAAACTGTGGCCCCTGGTTCTGGACTCCCCCAACATTGGGAACATGTTTCCTGCCTCTAACGTGTTCAACCCCATAATAATTTTATACCTTTCGATAAAATCCCCTCTCATCCTTCTAAATTCCAGTGTATACAAACCTAGTCGCTCCAGTCTTTCAACATATGACAGTCCCGCCATTCCGGGAATTAACCTAGTAAACCTACGCTGCACGCCCTCAATAGCAAGAATATCCTTCCTCAAATTTGGAGACCAAAACTGCACACAGTACTCCGGGTGCGGTCTCACTTGGGCCCTGTACAACTGCAGAAGGACCTCTTTGCTCCTATACTCAACTCCTCTTATTATGAAGGCCAACGTTCCATTGGCTTTCTTCACTTGCTGCTGTACCTGCATGCTTCCTTTCAGTGACTGATGCACTAAGACACCCAGATCACGTTGTACGTCCCCTTTTCCTAACTTGACACCATTCAGATAATAATCTGCCTTCCTATTCTTACCACCAAAGTGGATAACCTCACACTTATCTACATTAAACTGCATCTGCCATGCATCCGCCCACTCACACAACCTGTCCAAGTCACCCTGCAACCTCATAGCATCTTCTTTACAGTTCACACTGCCACCTAGCTTTGTATCAACGGCAAATTTGCTATTGTTACTTTTAATCCCTTCATCCAAGTCATTGATGTATATGGTAAATAGCTGCGGTCCCAACACCGAGCCTTGCGGTACCCCACTAGTCACTGCCTGCCATTCTGAAAGGGACCCATTTACCCACACTCTTTGCTTTCTGTCTGTCAACCAACATTCTATCCATGTCAGTACCCCACCTCCAATACCATGTGCTCAGCGTGTCACTCCATCAGTACTACCACATCGTCGGTTACTTCATCATTACTGCATCACAGCGTGTCATCCATTCGGTACTATCCCATAGAATGCCATTGCATCAGTACTAGCAAATGGATAGTCATTCCATCAGTACTATCCCACAGTGCGCCATTCGATCAGTTCTCCCCTTCAATGTGTCACTCCATCAGAACTACACTATAATGTGTCATTACATCAGTACTGCCCCATTTAGTTTCACACCATTAATACTATCCGACAGTGTGCCACGACATCAGTACTACCATATCGTTTGTTCCTCCATCAGTACTACCGCACACTGGGTCACTCTAGCAGTAATACACCAAAATGTTTTACTCCATCAGTACCTGCCCACAGTTTGTCACTTTACAAGTACAACCCCAAAGTGTATTGCTCCATCTGTACTGCCCACATTGTGTCACTCCATCAATACTACCCCACAGGTGATCACTCCATCAATACAAGCCTACGGTGTGTTAGACGATCATTACTAGAACACACTATGTCACTCCATCAGTACAAACCCAGAGCGTGTCACTTCATTGGTACTACCGCACTATATACCATTCCATCAATACACACCCACAGTGTTTTTCAACTTCAGTACCAAGTTGTGTATCATTCCATTAGTACTACCACACAGGGTGTCACTCTATAAGTACCATCCAACGGTGTGTCACTCCATCAGTACTACACAATGAGTCCTTCCATCAGTACAATCCCACAGTGTTACAATCCACCAGTATTACCCTGGAATATGTCTCCCCAATAGTACTACACCGCAGGGTGTCACTCAATCAGTACTATCCCACAGTTTACCATTGCGTCAGAACTGCCACATAGTGTGTCACTCCATCAGTACTACCTCAAAGTGTGTCACTCCGCCAGCACTACCCACAGTGTGCCACTGCATCAGTACTAAAATATTGTTTGTTACTCCATTTGTACTACCCTACATTGTGCCACTCCACCAGTGCCTCCGCACAGAGCGTCGCACCATCAGGAATATCACTCGGGTTATCGTCGCATCAGTACTACGCCAACGTGTGTCACTCCATCAGTACAATCCATTGATTATCACTCCATCAGTATACCACGCAGCGTGTCACTCCATCAGTACTACCCCACAGTGTCAACCCATCAGTACTTTCTCGCAGTGTCACTCCATTAGTATTCCCCACAGTGTGTCACTCCATCAGTCCTACCTCACTTTGTCACCCCAACAGTAATTCCCCACAGTTTCACTCTGTTAGCATTTTTCCACAATGTCTCACTCCATTAGTACTACCCGATGTTTATCATTCAATCAGGACTATCCCAGTGTGTCACGCCATAAGTGCTGCCACAAATTGTGTCAATCCATCAGTATTGGCGCTCAGTGTGTCACTGCATTAGTACTACACCACAGTTTGTCATCACAAAAGTATTACCGCTCCGTCGGTGAAACCGCACAGTGTCTCACTGCATCAATACAACTCCATGGTGTTACACTCCATCAGCGCTGCCCAACATCATGTCACTCCAGTGCAACCCTAGATCGTGTCACTCCATCAATGCTCCCCGCAGTATGTTCTTCCATCAGTACTCCCCAAAGTGTTTCAAAACATCAGGACTATCTCAAATGTGTCATTCCATCCGCAATACCCCACAGAGTGCTAACCCATCACTGCGACTCCATAGTGTGTAATTCCATCAATATGTCACCAGAGTTTGTAATCGCAACAGTACTACCGCACAGCGTGTCAATCCATCAGTATTACTGTGTCACTCCAAGAGAATGTGTTATTACATCAGTCCTACCCCACAGAGTGTCATTCCATCAACACACCTCCACAGTACGTCATTACATCAGTACTACTCCACAGTGTTACACTCCATCAGTACAACACTGGAGCGTGTCACTCCATCAGTACTACCCTACAATATGTATTCCATCAGTATTACACCACAGTGATGCACTCCATCATTACTGCCTTGAGCTTGTCATTCCATTTTGTACAACCACACAGACTCATTCATTTAGTATTACCCATCAGTGTAACTCTCCATCTGTACTGCCCCACCGTCAGTCCATACCATTCCACAATGTGCAACCCGACAGTACCACCAAAGATTGGGTCAATACTTCAGTACTAGCCCACTGTGCGCCATTCTGTCCACACTACCCCCAGGGGGTCATTCAATCAGCACTACACCGAAGTATCTCACTCCGTCATTACAACCGCGCAGTGTGTCAGTCCATCAGTAATACGCACCGTGTGTCACTCCATCAGTACTGCTCCACAGCGTGTCACTCCATCAGTTTTACCCCACGGGATGTAGTTGCACACTGAAGTAGTACTGATGGAGTGACAAACTGCGTGGTAGTACTGATGCAATGACCTCACAATTTGTCACTAAATCAGTGCTATTCCACTGAGTGTCACTCCGTCAGTACTACTCTGCAGTTTGTCATAATAACAGTACTACACATTGTGCCACTCCATGAGTATTACCGCAGTGTGTCACTACATCAGTAGAGCCCCACGGTGTATCATTCCATCAGAACAACTGCAAAGTGTGTCACTTCATCAGTACTACTGCAAATTGTGTCACTCCATCTGTACTAAACCACAGTATGTTAATCCACCCGTACTGCATCAACTGGGGTCACTCCATCAGTACTACAGCGCATTGTGTCACTCCATCAGTACTACCCCACATTGTGTCACTCCATCAGTACTACCCCACAGTGTGTCACTACATCCGTACTACTGCGCAGTGTGTGACTTCACCAATACAACTTCAAAGTGTGTCACTCCATCTGTACCAACCCAGTGTGATAATCCACCATTACTACCATACATTTTGTCACTCCATCAGTTCCACTGCACAGTGTGTCACTCCATCAGTAATGCCCCACGGCATGTCACATCGTCACTAATACTCACAGTATGCCATTACATCATTACAAACACACATGTTCACACCCTCAAACACAGTCAAACACGCACACACACATAGCCGTGCACGAAAACACACGCAATCTCTCAAATGCAATCACAAACAATCAAATATACTCTCACACATTCTCACATACAATCACACGTACACATGCACTCACACTAACAGATATTCACACGCACTAGCACGAAGAGACACGCACTCTTTCGCACACGCTTACACATGAACACATTCTCTGACAACACCATCATATACTCTCCCACACGCGCACACACGCACACACACTATCAAAGAATTACACGCTCAAACACTCTCACAAACTCACATCCCACATATTCTCTCACATTCTCACAAACAGCCACACACACGCACAGACGCAAACACTGTCCTTCACAAACCCATATGCACTCTCCCACTCAGACACAGATACATTCAATCGCACTTGCATCCACACTTACTAATGCTCACACACTCGCACGCACACTCACGCACTCGCACAGACACACACACACACACACACAAATATAGGCACTCTTACATACTCTACCCGCATGCACACGCGCACATTTTGGGATTGAGTGTATCCTTGGATGTTCGCGTCGAGCAGCGCAGCGCAGTGTGGCCGGGAGTGTCCCGGTGAGCTGGGCCAAGCCCTTCAGTCGGCCCGTGTCGGCCCGGTTCGCCCACCGCGGATGGCGATGAGAACCGCGCCTCGGGAGCGAGGTGGGAGCCGCGAGGAACCGCAGAGAGCGAGGTGGACCGTCGGAGAGCGAGGAAGGCCGCCGAGAACGAAGGGGCGACCCGCGGTGCGGCGGCAGGCAGGAGATACAACTATCCGGCCAACGTTTGTAACTTTGTCGGCGTCAAAATGTGGCGACTCTTGTGTACCGCCTCGGTGAGGTCTTCTACATGATGTTACCGGGTTGTCTGCAAAACTAAGCATTTCACTCGACCTGGGTACGTGATAATAAGGTATCGCTGAATCATTGAAATTCCCGCAACCGCATACACTAACACATACACACACACACCGACTCATGTGCACAATCTCACACATTCACACTCGCATACACGTGCTAGCACACTCTTGCACGGACTCGCACACTCACACTGTCACACACAATCAATATCTAATGCGAGTCAGGCTACACCTCTGGAGAAATCTAGTTGAGTATGTCAGTTCAGTGCAGTTTATTGTCACGTGTACTGAGGTACCGTGAAAAGCTTTTGTTGCGTGCTACCCAGTCAATGGAAACAAAATACATCATTACAGTCGAGCCATTTACATAGTATAGATACATGATAAGGGGATAACGTTCAGTGCGAGGTAAAGCCTGCAAAATCCGATCGAGGATAGTCCGAGGATCAACAAAGAGGTAGATAGTAGTTCAGCACTGCTTTCTAGTTGTGGTGGGATGATTCCGTTGCCTGATAACAGCTGGGAAGACGCTGTCCCTGAAACTGGAGGTGTGCATTTTCACACTTCTATACATTTTGCCTGATGGGACAGAGGAGAAGCATGATTGGCAAGGGTACGACTCGTCCTTGATTATGCTGCTGGCCTTGCCGAGGCAGCGTGGTTTATAAATTGAGTCAATATATGGGAGGTTGCTTTGTGTGATGGTCTGGACAATTCGCAGCAATTTCTGGCGTTCTTGTATGGAGCTGTTCCCAAACCAAGCTGTGATGCATCTTGATAAAATACTTTCTATGGTGCATCTGTCGAAGTTGGTGCGAGTTGTAGAGGGCACGCCGAACTATCTAAGCCTGCCAAGGACATGGATGGGTGAAGTTCGGTTCGAGACCCTTCTTCAGACTGATTGTGGTGGGAAGCTGGAGAAGGCTGGAACAGCAGGACAACGCGAGTTGAATGATGAGTGGGTGAATACCGTTTTCACAGTTAGGTGGTTGAGACCAGAGGTTAAAATACAAAAGTTGCGAGATAAGGATTGAGCAGGTTGGAATTATAAAGAGAGAGGAGGGAATATCGGTTGAAGATGGAGGTGGAGGGGATGAACAGGTTCGAGTCCGCGTGAAGCAAGAGAAAGAGCGAGGGAAGAGCGGGAAGTTGCACGTTAGTTACCTGCCATTTGCTAATGTTCATACCATTAGGTGGCAAGGTTCCCAAGCGGACTATGAAGCGGCGTTCTTTCTGTTTTAATGTAACCTCTCTGGCGCTGGTGGAGGCCCAGGACAGAAAGGTCAGTGTGCGAGGGGAGTTACAATGGCTTGCAACGGGGAGATTCGGCAAGCCTTAGCACAACGAGGGTGAGTGTTCGACAAAACGGTCGCCGAGTCTCCATTTCACCACGCCGATGTAAAGGAGGCCATATCTGGAACACCAAATGCAGTAGATGAGATTAGAGGAGGTGCAGGTGAACATCTGTCTCACCTGGAAGGGCCGCTCGAGCGTGAGGGAAGAGGTATAGGGACAGCTGTTACATCCCATGGTGGCTAACCGTTTCAACTGCACTTGCCAAGAAAGGCTTTGGAAAGAGAAGTGATGGTAAGTGATGGAGAGGTGGGGAAATGGATAGAGAAATCGGTCGTACAAAGATAAAAGGGAGAGATAGAGGAGAAGACGAAAGAAGAGGTGGAGGGAGAGTGAACGGTCAAAGGGAGAGTGGGAAAAATGAGGAGAGAGGGGAGTTCAGAGCGAGTGGGTTGGCAAAAGGGGGAGAGGGAAGCATTAGAGAGATACAGGGAGAAGGAGGGAGAGATGCAGTAAGAGTGGGAGGGGGAGGGGAGAGAGGTTGGCAGAGAGCGGGCGGCACAGAGAGGGAGAATAGAGAGTGTAGGGGGAGAGAGTAACAGTTCAGAGAGAGAATAGCAGTAAAGATGGAGAGAGAGAGAAAGAGAGGAGGGAGAGATGTTGCATCATTCGCCGTGTGTTCTACTTTTAAGACAATTCTGAGACGGCAATGGTTCTGTTCACTGAGTGTCGTGAGTCTTTGGGTCGTTCCTCCTCAGAGGTGATGAAGGTAGAGAATGTTGTTGTCCCAAGGCAAAGCCAGATCCATTCCAGGCAAGCAAGGACTAAATGCTTACTAGGGGTCGCCGGGAGTGTGGGGTTGAGGTTACAATCAGTTAAGCCGCGATCACATTGAGTGTTAAAACAGAGTGGACGGGCCATTTTAGTCTGATGTGATCTGTTGAACTAATTCATCACGATGACAAAGGCTGTCTAGTCCACCTTTAAACTGGGCACCAGAAGCATTGAGACGGTCCCTTAAATTTGGGATTGCCTTGCTGAGTGAAGGAAATCAGATAAACAACACGAGGTGGAGAGTTGGACCAGATGGAGTTTGAACCAATATCCCCTTTGCTGGAAAAATGCCGCTCCCAATTTCCATCCCCCGGTATCGCCACAATTCCCAGTCTTTGGAGTTTCTCAATCAATTCCCTGAATAAATCACGACCTGTCTCAGCAGGGATTTCACTTGGCTGATGTCATCTGTTTGCGAATCATTTCAAAAGCTCTATTTTTAATTCTGTTGAAACTTCACTGTCCCGGTGGAGACGGAAAATGGTATAAAATCTCCGGGAATGTTCTGCCCTGGCATTTCATTCCGAGAGATTACCGGTAGTTCACGGGGACACGTCGCTGGTCAGAGAACATGTGGGAAAAGCTTTGGGAATATTTAGACGTGGAGAAAATCTTGTACGTGATTATTGCTGCCGTTGGAGTCCCTGGTAAGTGAACAGAACAATTCAAGTTTTATAACTCCGTCCGTTAACCGGTGTTGACCTGATTCTGATCGTGTTACATGATTCACAACTGATGATCGTTGTACAAGAATATGTGAAGTATATCAATGCTCTCAGTGAAATATTTTTGAATTAACGCTGTGATTTTTCTTATTTTCAGACAGCCAAAACTAACCCTCTCTTTCTCCCACTGCCGGGACCCACTAGAATGTTGTTCTTGCCTTCAGTGGGACCTTGCCCAGAGTTGTCCCAGTGCTCGGGACAGGCAGCTCTCCGGGACGGTGTGACTGGGAGGGGTTTACATTGTGAAGTTCACTGTGTCTGAGTTATTGATCAGAGTGAACACCCGCTCCTGTGGACACGTCTCGCTGTGGAGTCTGTCACAGTCGGATTCCACCCGCCTGTTGGTCAATAATTGGATCGATCTCCTGAACCGGTGGCCGCGGATCTACCGGCGTGTGTTGTTACCGAACTGAGGAATGAATCCATTAATGGAGCCACTCTGCTGCCGGATCCTAAGTTGTCTCTGCCTTCACTCTGAAACCCTCCTCGTCCCCATCAGATGCCGAGTTCCCAGAGCCCTGGTTAAACGCGGCCGGTCACGGTTAAGTCTGTGAAACCGGCCCCATCAGAGACTGTGAGCGGGGTTAACTGTAGACAGGACCATTCCGCCTATTGTAGCGGGCGGCTGCTCGTTCCCTCCCCGTCCTTTACCCCGCCCGTCGCCTTATCTCCTCTCCCCTGAAGCAGGCAGGTCGGGCACAGTCGGAGCCGGGTCTGACATTGTTAAACCTGCAGCCGCGCACCGACTCCAACACTCCTGATCTCCAGCTGAAAGTGGAGCCGGTGTTCAGCCCCGGAGACCGTGTTCAGTAATGCCCATTGTCCGTCCCCTTCTCTTTCCGCAGTGAATTTAGTGGCGATTGTGATCCTGTCCCGGGGAAAGTGCGGCCTCTCCATCTGCACCACTCGCTACCTGGTGGCCATGGCAGCGGCCGATCTACTCACCCTGATCACCGATGTCATTTTGTATCAGATCCGATACCATTACTTTGATTGGAGTTTCCTGTCCATCACCCCTGTGTGCAGTGTTAACCTTGTACTGAGGTCTGCAGCTACAGACTATTCTGTCTGGTTCACCGTCACTTTCACCTTTGATCGCTTTGTCGCCATTTGTTGCCAGAAGCTGAAAACTAAATATTGCACCGGGAAAACTGCGGCTGCGGTTCTCGCCACAGCCGTCGTTCTGCTGTGTCTGAAAAACGTTCCCCGCTACTTCACAAATGAACCCTGGACAATCATCGACAATGTCCCGTGGGGCTCTGGCACGGTGGACAGTTATTACACTGACCCCGGGTGGGTGGCATTTGACTGGATCGACACGGTTTTAACTCCGCTCCTCCCTTTCGCTGTGATCCTGCTGCTCAACGCTCTGACAGTCCGGCACATTTTAGTGGCCAGTCGGGTCCGTCAGGGGCTGAGGGGTCAGAGCAAGGGGGAGAAGCGCAGTGACCCGGAGATGGAGAGCAGGAGGAGGTCTGTGGTTTTACTCTTCACCATCTCCGGCAGCTTCATCCTCCTGTGGCTGACGTATGTTGTAGAATTCGTCTATTATCAGATCATAGGGATTGGGAATGATCTGAATGATTCCCAATATATCTTTAGCTACGTCGGGTTTTTGCTGAGGAATCTCAGCTGCTGCACCAACACATTTATTTACGCGGCGACCCAGTCCAAGTTCAGGGAGCAGGTGAAGAGCGCGGTGAAATATCCGCTCACCTCAGCGCTGCGGCTCATTAATAAACCCGCGCCCTGAGCGCATCCCAGAGGGCGGCCGCAGTCTCTCCGCTCCGGGCTCCGGCTCCTCACATTCACCGCCGCATCTTCCAGCTGTCAGTCCCGGGCGGATGATCCCATCGCCGGCCCCGCTCCGGGACCCCCAGCCCCTCACATTCACCCAGTCGCCCCCTTGCTCAAAGATGCAGATTAAGCAGAAAAAATAACACCATTGCCTGTCAGATATATTGATCATTTTTAATGACAGTCCCTGATCATTGAAGTGTTTATTTCAGTTTCTACCCCCTCATTCTCACCCCCCCCCTCCACACTGGGGACCGGTCAGGGG